>NC_057795.1:451288104-451527236 GCF_018294505.1 Triticum aestivum | reverse complement strand
GGAGGGTTTAGACTTCTAGGGTTTAGCCACAACAATCATAACCTCATAGGCTAGACTTCTAGGGTTTAGCCATTACGATCTCGTGGTAGATCAACTCTTGTAATACTCATATTCATCAAGATCAATCAAGCAGGAAGTAGGGTATTACCTCCATAGAGAGGGCGCGAACCTAGGTAAACATTGTGTCCCCCGCCTCTTGTTACCATTACCCTTAGACACATAGTTCGAGACCCCCTACTCGTGATCCGCTGGTTTTGACACCAACTTTGGTGCTTTAATTAAGAGTTCCGCTGTGACGTCGGAGATAGGCTTGATGGCTCCATCAATCATCTACAACAATGCAGTCCAGGGGGAGATCCCCCCCCCCCCGGACAGATATTCGTATTCGGCGGCTTTGCACTGTGCGCCAACTCGATTGGCCATCTAGAGCAGATCGATAGCTATGCCCCTGGCCATCAGGTCAGATTTGGAAGCCTGAATTTTGTGGCCGATATCTGCGGAGACTTGATCTTCGACGGATTCGAGCCCATGACGGTTGTCCTCGGCCACCACTGAACATGACCTAGATCTGTCATCTGGCCGCGCACAGGAGGTAGCGCATGTGACCGCCCTGGCCCTTGAGCTGGAGCGGGCTGCGTTGTTCGAAGACGGGAAGCTCAACCCCACCATGGAGACCGCAGACTCAGCGGCGCTCGAGCCGCACATAGACCCAGCATCAGGCTGGGCCTGTGTTACCGGAACCCCGGACTCTTCTCCGGCCATGAGATCCGGACTGCGCGCACCCGCGCCCATCGAACCTGATTGGGCGCCGGTCTTGGAGTTCAGCTCCACGGACATCTTCCAGCACTCGCCTTTTGGGGACGTATTAAACTCATTGAAGAACCTCTCCTTGTGGGGGGACTCTCGGCCGAACTATGTCCGGCTCGAGTGGGAAGCGGACGACGAAGAACTTCGTTCCCCACCCACCACCCACTTCATTGCCACTATCGAAGACTTAACCGATGCGCTCGATTATGGCTCCGAAGCCATCGATGGTATGGACGACGATGCTAGAGAGGAGCAAGCACAAAAACCACCACCTTTAGGGCAGTGGACAACTACATCGTCATACAATATATACATGGTGGACTTACCAAAGGAGAATGAGGCCAACGGCGATAACAGCATGCCTATCGATGAACCTCCTAAACGTCGGCGTCCCAAGCGCTAACCTCGATCCGGCAAAAGGAAAAACAGCAACATCGCCACGGACGATGATGGTAACCTGAACCAAGCTGAGGACCCCGTAGACCCAGCATTGGAGCAGGGCGTGCGAGAGGACGGCAAATATAGTCGGGAGATGTTATCCATGAAGGAAATATGCCCTAGAGGCAATAATAAAGTTATTATTTATTTCCTTATTTCATGATAAATGTTTATTATTCATGCTAGAATTGTATTAACCGGAAACATAATACATGTGTGAATACATAGACAAACATAATGTCACTAGTATGCCTCTACTTGACTAGCTCGTTGATCAAAGATGGTTGAGTTTCCTAGCCATAGACATGAGTTGTCATTTGATTAACGGGATCACATCATTAGGAGAATGATGTGATTGACTTGACCCATTCCGTTAGTTTAGCACTTGATCATTTAGTATGTTGTTATTCCTTTCTACATGACTTATACATGTTCCTATGACTACGAGATTATGCAACTCCCGTTTACCGGAGGAACACTTTGTGTGCTACCAAACGTCATAACATAACTGGGTGATTATAAAGGAGCTCTACAGGTGTCTCCGAAGGTATATGTTGAGTTGGCATATTTTGAGATTAGGATTTGTCACTCCGATTGTCGGAGAGGTATCTCTGGGCCCTCTCGGTAATGTACATCACTATATGCCTTGCAAGCAATGTGACTAATGAGTTAGTTGCGGGATGATGCATTACATAACGAGTAAAGAGACTTGCCGGTAAAGAGATTGAACTAGGTATTGAGATACCGACGATCGAATCTCGGGCAAGTAACATACCGATGACAAAGGGAACAACGTATGTTGTCATGCGGTTTGACCGATAAAGATCTTCATAGAATACGTAGGAGCCAATATGGGCATCCAGGTTCCGCTATTGGTTATTGACCAGAGAGGTGTCTCGGTCATGTCTACATAGTTCTCGAACCCGTAGGGTCCGCACGCTTAACGTTCGTTGACGATATAGTATTACATGAGTTATGTATGTTGGTGACCGAATGTTGTTCGGAATTCCGGATGAGATCACGGACATGACGACGAGCTCCAGAATGGTCCGGAGGTAAAGATTCATATATTGGATGATATGGTTAGGCCAAGGGGTCAGGCCAAGGGGCTATAAGTCGGTGCAAAAGGAGTTTTGCGGAGGCCAGGGGGCCATACGCCGCAGATCCTGGCATCCGGCCCTGGTCCAGACGCCGAGGCCCATGGCGTCTAGGCCAGACACCAAGGATTGTGGCGTTTGGTCCTGGAGTCCGAGTGGGACTCTTGCCTTTCGGGCAAAACCGACTTTGAGGAGGCTTTTGTTTCAAGTTTCGACCCCAGGGCTCAACATATAAATAGAGGGGCGGGGCTAGCACCAAAGACACATCAAGAAACACCAAGCTGTGTGCCGGCAACCCCGTCCCCTCTAGTTTATCCTCCATCATAGTTTCCGTAGTGCTTAGGCGAAGCCCTGTGGAGATTGTTCTTCACCAACACCGTCACCACGCTGTCGTGCTGCCGGAACTCATCTACTACTCCGCCTATCTTGCTGGATCAAGAAGGTGAGGACGTCATCAAGCTGAACGTGTGCAGAACTCGGAGGTGCCGTGCGTTTGGTACTTGGATCAGTCGGATCATGAAGATGTACGACTACATCAACCGCGTTGATAAATGCTTCCGCTTAGCGATCTTCAAGGGTATGAAGATGCACTCTCCCTCTTGTTGCTATGCATCACCATGATCTTGTGTGTGCGTAGGATTTTTTTTGAAATTACTACGTTCCCCAATAGTGGCATCTGAGCCTGGTTTATGCATAGATGTTGTATGGACGAGTAGAACACAAGTGAGTTGTGGGTGATACAAGTCATACTGCTTACCAACATGTCATACTTTGGTTCGGCGGTATTGTTGGATGAAGCGGCCCGGACCGACATTATGTGTACGCTTACACGAGACTGGTTCTACTGACGTGCTTCGCACATAGGTGGCTGGCGGGTGTCAGTTTCTCCAACTTTAGTTGAACCGAGTGTGGTTACGCCCGGTTGTTGGTGTCAAAACCGGCGGTTCTCTGGTAGGGGGTCCCGAATTGTGTGTCTAAGGCTAATGGTAACAGGAGGCAGGGGACACGATGTTTACCCAGGTTCGGGCCCTCTCGATGGAGGTAATACCCTACTTCCTGCTTGATTGATCTTGATGATATGAGTATTACAAGAGTTGATCTACCACGAGATCGGAGAGGCTAAACCCTAGAAGCTAGCCTATGATTCTGATTGTTGTTGTCCTATGGACTAAACCCTCCGGTTTATATAGACACCGGAGGGGGTTAGGGTTACACAGAGTCAGTTACAGAGAAGGAGATCTACATATCTGAATTGCCAAGCTTGTCTTCCACGCAAAGGAGAGTCCCATCCGGACACGGGACGGAGTCTTGAGTCTTGTATCTTCACGGTCCAACAGTCCGGCCAAAGTATATAGTCCGGCTGTCCGGATACCCCCTAATCCAGGACTCCCTCAGTAGCCCTTGAACCAGGCTTCAATGACGATGAGTCCGGTGCGCAGATTGTCTTCGGCATTGCAAGGCGGGTTCTTCTCTAAATCTAGAGTACCTGTTGTAATGAGTAGTGCCCGGCTTCCCATTAATGTTGCACTCCTCGACTTCTGTATTTTAATAATGGCAATCTCCACATGTCGAGCGAATACGAGAAGTCAGGGCATTTTTACATTTGCCACCCTGACCATGTTAGTAGATCGTCTATTAAAGAGACGGGGATCCTCAGATCCAAATCACACCATCTTCCCCAAGCAAGGATTCATCTAAGCGCGCACGAAAAAGGTCACCCCATCATGGTCGATCGCCGCAGCTCCTCCTCTCGCTCCCGTAGCACTAAGCCAAGTGATTGGGAGAAGTGTTCTGTATCTCATGGCCAATTGGTAGAGTTGTAGACCCAGGGGTTCCTCCCGCCTGCATATATGGTCCCCGTCTGAGCCGGACTAGCCACCTATGATGGCGGGGAGCAAGCAGAGAGTTTCCCCAACCCATCCAGGGGAACGAGTATGCCTCGTCCCTTTCTTGCTGAGGGGCCTCGGATTTCCAATCCATCTGTTCCTTTGCGGGCTCCTGGAGCACTACGGCCTCCAGCTGCATAACTTCACTCCTGCTTCCATACTGCACATCGCAGGTTATGTTGCCCTTTGTGAGCTATTTCTGGGCTGTGAAGCTCATTTCGAGCTATGGAAGAGGCTATTCTGCCTCGTCCCTTGCAATCAGGAGGGATCAATATACCAAGTTGGCAGAGTCGAAGTATGGCGCATCTCCAGAACCGGATACCTATCAGGCACTCCGAAGAAGACATCCGAAGACTGGCCTTCGGAGTGGTTTTATATAGAGGACGTCCCCCTTCCGGACCCTATCCGGGTAGGCCTTCCTGAGTTTGCCAATGCGCCACTTAAGAAATGTCATAGCTGGCGTCCCCAGAGCCCCCAGGAGGAAGATAACAGAGAGGTCCTTTATCCGATGGGCCGGATAAAAACGCTGGCCAAAACAGGATTGACAATAACCGAGGTTATGTCAATATGCATAATGCAGGGGGTGCAGCCACTTCAGTATCGGGGGAAACCCATGTGGCACTTCAACGGAGAAGACGATGCCACCCTCTGCGGTCGCAAAGGTCTGGACTCCGCCACCGCTCTGGCAAAAATACTGTCTCATTTATATAAAGGAGAAGAAGAGGAGTTTCTCCGCATTAAGCCGCGGGATGGATTTTCCATGTACAACCCCTCAAGCTGGATGAGCTGCTATCTTTTTCTCAACTCCATCCATCCCTGCATTCTTCATCACAAACATTTACCTCGCTAATTCATAGCAGGAACTACGAAAAGCTGTGAGGAAGGTGCACAACCCGTCTCCACAGCCAGAGGACCCTGACTGGGCCCTCGATCCCGGACTCGAAGAAGATCCGGACATATTTGTGGAGCTCGTCGACAGGACGTTTTACCAGTTAAGCTGTGACGGTGCCTTAGTGGCCATCATAGCTGATTATCCCGGCCTACTCCCTGCATCACGTGTAAGTAAAACTGGAGTCCTAACCTCCGAGATGGATCCCTTCTATGCACCTTACCCACCACACATGTATTGTGTTTTACAGGGAAAGCCGTCAGGGCACCGTGCCGAACCCGCGGTGACTCATCAACAGGGGGCACCGAAGCCGGGTAGGCTTAAAAGGAAGGTGGCCAGGACCGAGACACCGTCCTAGAGGTATGATTAAAAACCTGCTTCATGATTATTGTCTTTTCAAAATATAATAATGTCGGTGGTCCCTCGCAGAAAAAACGCTCGCCGGACTGTGTCTGGAGAGCCTGCCGGCCACGCCTCCACCAGCCGGACTCGAGCCGGACTCAGGGGCGGAGGCTAATGCGGGGACAATGCCGGACGTTCCTCCTACAGAGGATGCGGATAGAATGTCCGCCACAAATTCCGAAGTGGAGAGCGCCATGAATCACAAGCGTCGACGGGCCGTACTCCGCGACCCTAATTTCTCCGAAGAGGCGTCCAACGCCTTCAATTCAGGAGACGCATACATTCGAGCTGCTCAAGGTGGCCTCGCTAGAGCCATGGACCAATATGTAAAGGATATACATGTAAGAAAATCTAATAATTATGTATATCAGTAGCCCCTGAGATTTGAAACAGTTGGCACAACTGATTTAAGGATCATTGTATGCATAGGTTCTTTCGGAGAAGAATACCCAGTTGTCTCAAGAGCTGGAGGAGTGCAAAGCCCAGCTACGGGCCGCAGTTGCCGGAATGGAGGAGTCCAAGAAGGTTTCATCTGGTAATATTTGTCTTGATCGAAAAGAATGTAATGACATGTACCAGTTAGTATTCGGCATGCATGCAAATCTAACAACAGATTCTGCAGACAATCCCGGAGGTAATCCGGAGATCGTACCAGGGGATGAGCAACATGCTCAACGACAGCTAGAGGCTGGCGAGCGCGTGCTTACAAAAGTTATACGAGAGAAGAATGATCTCCAGGATGCCCATACCCGGTTGGGCGTTGAACTAAGAGATGTTCGGGCCCAGCTTGCAGACTCCGTGAAGGAGAACAAGAGGCTTCGACGTGGCATTTTTAGTATGTGCTCAATTGAACCTTTATACAGTTTGGCGAAGAAACGGGCTAACAGAGTTATATCTATCGATATGCTGACAGGTCGCCCCGAAGAGGAGATGCCCGAGTCCGCAGGCGATCTTCTGCAAGAGCTTTCACAACTTCATGAGCGAGCTCGGCGGGTGATGCAGGGTATTGCCCAGGCCTTGTGGCCATCTGCCTCCCTGCCAGTAGGCATTGTGGAGCTTGTAGAAATGCTCAAGGGAGCGCGGCGGTGCTTCCGATTATGGAAGATATCAGCCTGCCAACAAGGTGCGAGGGAAGCCTGGGCCATGGTGAAAACGCGGTACACCAAGGTTGACCCGAATCATATGGCTGAGGTCAGACCTGTAGGGTTAGATGGGAAAGAGATCCCCGTTAGTCTGGTATATGACCAGGTAGGTTTAGCTGCAAAGTATTCCCAATAGGATTGTAGGCTAGACAGCCTATTGGATGGTATAGAAGAAGAATTTAGTCAGTCTAAGTGACTGTGTACTTCAAATGACATATTTTGTCCCTAGCCGGATTGTAAATCATTTGTCATGGCGGACCTTTTCGCTTCAACCTCCGGACGCGACAGTCTAGAGTGTATCCGAATACCCTCTTAGTTATGTAAAAACTGGGGTACGCGTGGAAACCAGGCGTAGGGGTCATAAGTGCTTGAACAGACAAGTACCCAACTAGCTATGTTATATTACATGGATAGTAAGAAACATCTTCCAGGGAGAATAGTTCCATTAAGGGTTCCTTTCCCTGGGCACGCATGCATTAATGTGCATGTCTGAACTGCGAAAAGAGATGCAGGATATAAACATCTGGGGGCATGTATTGTAATAGGTAAGAAACATCTTTTGTTCGCCGACCAAATATTCCCTTAAGAATGCTAGCTTTCGGCTTCACCCAGTCTGAGGTACACATCCAGCTGATCCGGTAGTAACAATCGCAGAGGTGCTCCCCTTATGCCCTAGCCGAACTAACGGGAACGTAGGGCATAAACACAGGAGCCAGGCAACCCAGCTTGGCCAAAACTTAAGTCATATCGATGCATATAATGGCGAGAAAATGTACATATGGAGAAGCGACACATATGTAATGGGCATAAAGCCCGGGAGATAATTATATTAAGCTTCTGTATAAGAAGCCCCCAGGTGTAATGAGCGTGTAGGGCGCGTCAAGATTGTGTAGTCAAGACATACTTTAAGCTTTTAAGGCCATAAATAAAAAGGAAGGAAGAAAGAAAGAAAGCAGATATAACTTAAAAAAAGGGCGGAGGTAAGGAGACGAACACAGAGTCCGACACTAGGCATAGAATCTTTGGAGTCTGGCCGCGTTCCATGGGTTTGGCTCGAGTCGATTATCAGATGCATCACGCAGTCGGTACGCTCCTCCGATGAGAACTTTATCAATGATGAAGGGACCCTCCCACTTGGGCTTGAGCTTGTCCTTTTTCTTGTCCGGTAGGCGTAGAACGAGTTCGCCAATGTTATAAGTTTTGGCCCGTACTTCTCTGATTTGATATCTTCGAGCCTGGTGCTGATAGAATGTGGAGCGGGCTTTTGTGACATTACGCTCCTCCTCCAGGGCATCTAAACTGTCCTGCCGATCAAGCTCGGTTTCTCTCTCTTCGTACATGTGCACTCGAGGTGAGTCATGAATGATGTCTTAGGGCAATACCGCCTCTGCGCCGTACACCATAAAAATGGTGTGTATCCGGTAGTGCGATTCGGCGTGGTCCGCAGCTCCCTAGTATGGAGTCGAGCTCCTCAACCTACAAGTCATACTGCTTACCAGCATGTCATACTTTGGTTCGGCGGTATTGTTGGATGAAGCGTCCCGGACCGACATTACGTGTACGCTTACGTGAGACTGGTTCTACTGACGTGCTTCACACACAGGTGGCTGGCGGGTGTCAGTTTCTCCAACTTTAGTTGAACCGAGTGTGGCTACGCCCGGTTGTCGGTGTCAAAACCGGCGGATCTCGGGTAGGGGGTCCTGAACTATGCGTCTAAGGCTAATGGTAACAGGAGGCGGGGGACACAATGTTTACCCAGGTTCGGGCCCTCTCAATGGAAGTAATACCCTACTTCCTGCTTGAATTATCTTGATGATATGAGTATTACAAGAGTTGATCTACCACGAGATCGTAGATGCTAAAACCTAGAAGCTAGCCTATGATTCTGATTGTTGTTGTCCTACGGACTAAACCCTCTGGTTTATATAGACACCCGAGGGGGCTAGGGTTACATAGAGTCGGTTACAAAGAAGGAGATCTACATATCCTAATTGCCAAGCTTGCCTTCCACGCAAAGGAGAGTCCAACCCGGACACAGGACGAAGTCTTCAATCTTGTATCTTCATAGTCCAACAATCGGGCATAAGTACATAGTCCGGCTGTCGGAGGACCCCCTAATCCAGGACTCCCTCATAAGCTGCTTCCCGAATTCGACGACGAGGCTATTGCACCTATTCTGCCGAAAAACAATACGGCCGACAAGTCAGACCAACCACCCGTGGTCGCAACAGAGCGACTAGCAATTGCATACACAAGCCCGCACCCCCTCCCTGCAAAGGAAGGAAGGTTGCGGCCCAGGACCAGAAACACGATCTACGTGAGGACCTGGACAAAAAAGCTGGCGAAACCAGGTCCATCTATGGATCCTGGGAACATGCTCCTACACGGGATCATGATTATCAAACAAAATACGCCGTCCATTTACCAGCTTGGAACCAATACCGAACATTACAACCGTCAGACCCAATCCACGACACAGCCAGATACTGGGGTGCCGCACACCCCCTGTGCTTCACCGATGAGGTGCTGGAACACGATTTTCCAGAAGGGTTCAAACCCGTAAACATCGAGGCATATGATGGAATGATGGACCACGCGGTTTGGATAGAAGACTTTATTCTTCACATCCACATGGCTCACGGAGATGATCTCCATGCCGACAAATATTTACCCCTCAAGCTAAAAGGACCAGCTCGGCACTGGCTAAAAAGCCTCCCTAAAAATTCCATCAGAAGCTGGGAGGAACTTGAGGACGCTTTTAGAACCAATTTCCAAGGGACCTATGTCCGGCCCCCGGATGCACATGATCTAAGTCACATAATCCAACAACCCGGAGAATCAGCCCGTAAGCTTTGGAACCGGTTTCTCACTAAGAAGAACCAAATTGTCGACTATCCGGACGCCGAAGCCTTAGTTGCCTTCAAACACAGTGTCTGTGATGAATGGCTAGCCAGACACCTCGGCCAGGAAAAGCCAAGGACAATGGCCGCCTTAACTACACTCATGACCCGCTTTTGCGCGGGCGAAGATAGCTAGTTAGCCCGTAGCAGCATCAGTGATCCTGGCACCTCTGAGGTCCGGGATGGCAATGGAAAACCATGACGCAACAAAAAAAATGTCGGAACAATGAAGAAAGCCCAGACAATACATTGGTAAACGCCGGATTCAGGGGCTCAAGACCCGGTCAACGGAAGAAGCCATTTAAAGGTAACAAAGACAGTCCATCCAACCTGGATAAAATCCTAGACAGGCCCTGCCAGATCCACGGCACTCCCGATAAACCAGCCAATCATACCAACAGAGAATGTTGGGTCTTCAAGCAGGCCGACAAACTGAATGCTGAACACCAAGTGAAGGGACCTCAGAGCGAAGACGAGGACGAACCTCGCCAGCCGAAC
Source organism: Triticum aestivum (assembly GCF_018294505.1). Classification (NCBI taxonomy): domain Eukaryota; kingdom Viridiplantae; phylum Streptophyta; class Magnoliopsida; order Poales; family Poaceae; genus Triticum; species Triticum aestivum. The sequence continues at coordinate 451,517,177 of NC_057795.1, read as the reverse complement.
ATGGGGGGACAGAAGAAATTTCCACCAGAGATCAAAACAGTAAACTTGATCTATACCACTCATATCCCAAAGTGGGAGCGCAAGCACGCACTCCGAGATGTCTATGCCTTTGAGCCCGTTGCCTCCAAATTCAATCCATGGTCGGCATGTCCGATCACTTTTGATCACAGGGATCATCCAATAGTATACGTCATGGGGGTTCGGCTGCCCTAGTGTTGGACCCCATAATCGACGGATACCACCTCACTCGAGTCCTCATGGACGGAGGCAGTAGTCTCAACCTGATATATCAGGACACTGTCCGCAAGATGGGGATAGACCCGTCAAGAATAAGCCAAGCAACACTACCTTTAAAGGAGTTATACCGGGCGTGGAAGCCCGCTGCACGGGCTCTCTAACATTGGACTTTGTATTTGGTTCTCCCGACAACTTACGAAGCGAAGAACTAATCTTCGACATAGCTCCGTTCCGAAGTGGCTATCACGCACTACTCGGAAGAATGGCCTTCGCCCGTTTTAACGCAGTCCCGCATTATGCTTATCTAAAACTAGAAATGCGTGGACCACGGGGCGTAATTACGGTCAGTGGAAATACGGAGCGCTCTCTTCGTACAGAAGAATACACGGCGGCTCTAGCAGTCGAATCACAAAACGGCCTATTCAAGTCGAGCAGATCATCGGTCATTAAGACCACTGACACAACTAAACGTGTTCGGCGCACACCTCAGTGCGGCAGCTCAGGTAAACCTGAGCTTGATTAGCAGCTACGGCCCCATCGACCGCCCCATAAGGAGATACACTCAAAATCCCTTTGGCGACTTCGGGGGCACTCTGCACGCAAAAGGTCCATAGTTCGGCTTGACCCTATTCGGACCCTAGAAGTTATCCTTCACGGTTCATTAAAATGAACCAGCTTTGCTCACGGCCACACCGGATTCTTTTACCTGGTTTTTTCCTTTTTATTTATAGATGGCCATCATACTATACCCTTCAAGGACACTTCACAACAGAGACAAAGGCGCGGACATGCAGCAGGGCCCCGCATTAAGGTTTCTTTTTTATATTAAGACCATGTGTAAACCTTGTTTTATCTCTTGTTGTTTTATACTTTCCTGGCATGTAATATGTCCAAGAAAGATACCGGCATTATCTGTAAACATACGGCTTGCCGTACTGAAGTGGATGTTATAGGAGCAACCCGGTTCGTATCATGTTTTGAGATTTATGCTCTCACCACCTGCACTCTTTCCCACGTCGGATTGCCACACATGCCTTGATACCATGGGTCTATCACTAGGGACTGTATTCAGCCCGGTGTATATTGTAAAGTCCGAACACCTATAGGGAGTGTTTGGCGTCGCGAGTTTGGCCTTATATGCATCATCTCCGAATCATGTCTTTGGTCAATAGTTGGGTTACCCGGCTCCTGTGCTTACTACCTTACGTTCCGCTATATCGGCTAGGGTAGTAAAGGGAGAACTACTGCGATTGTGTCCTGACTAGCCCGGATGAACATCTCAGTAGAGAAAGCCGAAAACTGACTGTCATGATGTGGCGAGAGCTAGTTAACCACTCGATGACTCATCGAAATCTTCGCGATTCCCTCCATATTAAACGAAGGACCATTACTCTGGTCACATATGTAAATGCACCATATTCGAATAACCTTGGACATACCAGGGGCTATATAGTAGCCCCACCGTCAAACTCCTCTGGCTAAGTGAAAGTGTTAAAGCTCTATAGTCTGATTGCCTAGTTCGCCGCACTAACACCTCCTTAACGGACCAAGACGTTGGGTCAAATGTGATCAACTGTTTTTCCGAACACCCCGACGTCATACACGAGGGGGCTGAAGCCGATGATTGAAAACTTTCAGATTGTATATATATTAAAAAAGACGGCCGCACAGGAGGCACTAAAACTTTTTGGGCAAAAAGTATAAAAACATAGCCTTAAATACATCATAATATTGTTATTACAATTTTGATACGCCTCACTCGAACATTTTATTCTTCGAGCACTGGCCCTCTGTCAAGCGGGCACCCTCTAGGACATCTTCAAAGTAATGTTCTGGCATGTTAAGGTCCTCGCCCTCAGGTGGACTCTGCACTGCAATATCGGTGGGCTTCATCTTCGCCCAGCACATCTTGACACGGACAAGGGCCATCCGTGCACCTTCAATGCACGTTGACCGCTTCACAGCATCGATACATGACACCGCATTAACAAGTTGCTGCACCAAACTGAAATAACTATTCGGAATTGGCTCATTTGGCCATAGCCGGGCTATGACGTCCTTCATGACAGTACCAGACATCTTGTGGAGCTTGGCCCACTGGGCCATCTATTCGTTCAACAGTGGACGCTTCGGCGTGTCAAATTGCGACCAAAACATCTTTTCCGTTGCATGTCCCTCTTGCGTGTGCAAAAGCTGATTCGCATCAGCAACACTCTTTGGCAGGTCCATAAAGGGGTCGAACTCCACCGTTGATTAAGCGGCGCATACTTCGAATCGCCAAACTTAGTTTGCAATAAAAAGGGCTTACCAGCCGCGACCTCCCCATCTTGTCGGATCTCCTCCCGAGCCGCTTAGACTCAGTCCTAGCTTCCTTTGCCTCTTGTAAGGCCCTGTCAAGATCGACCGCTTTGGCTTTATTCTCTTTCTCAAGAACTTGGCATCGGCTAGTGGCATTCTTTAGCTCGAGTGCCATGGTAGATGCCCTCTCCTCGCAATGATGCCGAGCAATCTACTCAACTTTCAATTCGGCGGCTACCTTTTCGTCAGCCGCATCACTCATCCTGGCTTGTTCCTTGGCCCGGGCAAGTTCGGCCCAAAGGGTTTCAACTGCGGCGACACTATCTGCAATTATGCATATACAAATAATCAGTATCATGATCATGTTATAATACTAGCATGTACTGAATGCCCCAAAGACATACCCTGCGCCTTGTCGAGCCACCTGTTAATAAGCGTGATGTCATCATCCGCCACATCAACTTTCTACTTCAGATGTGCTACCTCGGTAGCTTGGGCAGTCCCCACGGATGTAACAACATGTGTTTCAATTAGTCAGATCATCTTCCTGGGCATATATTTGATCCTCTGATTGCATCCCTTTGGATGTCAAAGAGAGTCTCAGGGGCTACTATATATACACAGGTGCAATTTGCACTTACAATATAATTGAAATTACATTACGTACCTCGAAGCCTCTTAGTAGGCTAGAAAAGGCTTCATTCAATCTGCTTTTCGTGGACCGAACTCTTCCAACACCGTACCCATCAAGGTACGATGTTCCTCTGAGACAAAGGCATGCTGCAATATGTCCATCAAAGTATCCGATGCCTCCAGATCCGGAACAGGTGGTGTCACCCCTCCAACATTGGATAGTCCTGGACTTTTATTGTTCCCTGTGGGGACTGCATACCCTGGACCCTGGGCAGTCAAAGTATTACCTTCTGCCCCGGTCTTCACTTCCCCTTGCACCATTTGTTGACCGGGAAAGATCCTCCGGGATGACACTTCAGCTTCACCTACCTTATCAGGAAGGGAGATCAGTGGAGGCGTCTCGCTCTCCATCATCTCCGGAAGAAGATCACCCGAAGAGGAGGACTATTGAGGAGGGCTGTGTGCCGGACTGCAAACATGTGTTTAAAATGTTACCCCTACGTCCAGGAAAGAATGGGATATGTTTAAAACACCCTGGTTCACTTACTATCTGGCTAGGGGCTTATCTTTACAGGGTGACTGCGTATCAGCGTCATCCCCTGACTGGGATATCTTCCCTCGCTTAGAAGCTTCTCTCTTCAAGTCTTTGGAAGCAGTTCGCTTCTTCCCATAAGGAGAAGAGATGTCAGCTTGCCCTTCCCTTCTGCCTTTAGAAGTGGAAGTTCTGGTCTCCCCGGACAAATTACCTGGTGTGCCCCCAGAATGAAGGTCTCCTTCAGCTTCTTTGCTCTCCTCCTTATCTTCCCTCGCCGGCACTTGATATGGTGCCGGAGCCAGCATCCTTGTTAACAATGGATCGACAAAGTCTTCTGGAAGTGGATCCGAACACCTGATTCTCTCCGCCTTCTTTAGCCGACCCTGGCCGAGTGGAGTTTTATCAATACATTGTTATGAGTAATCTAACTAAATTGTGTTCGGGAGTCAAGTACTTACCGGAGTATCTGGATAATTGTAGTCAAGACCAAGGTCTTCTGCTGTATCCGGCCACTGTTTTCGTGCGCCGAAGAACAATTTCCACATCTCATGAGCATTATGCCGGAGAAGTGCTAAAGGGTCCGTGGACCTTCTGGATTGAACTCCCACATGCGGAGAGCACGCCTCTGGCACGGAAGAATCCGGCGGACTATCATTACTTGGACGATATTGGTGAGGCCGGTGCCCTTCTTAATGAGGCTCCGAGTACAACTTTGCAATGTCTGCACTTCATCAACAGAACCCCAGTCCAACCCCTTGTTGACCCATGATGCAAGTTTAAGCGGAGGGCCAGATCAAAACACAGGTGCAGCTACCCGCTTTGTACCACAGGGTTCGGTAATGTAAAACCACTCCCATTGCCATAGATCAGAAGATTCTGCGAAGGAGCCCTTTGGCCAGGGGGGAGTGGTGAGTTTGCTTATTGAAGCACCTTTGCACTCCGCTTGTTTCCTGCTGATTACCTTTGGTTTCACGCTAAAGGTCTTGAGCCATAAGCCGAAGTGTGGGGAGATAAGGAGGAAGGCCTCGCACGTGGTGATGAACGCCGAGATGTGGAGGAAGGAGTCTGCAGCTAGATCATGGAAATCTAGCTCGTAATAAAACATAAGCCCTCAAACAAAGGGATGGAGAGCAAACCCAAGCCCTCGGAGGAAGTGAGAGATGAACACGACCCTCTCATTGGATCTGGGAGTAGGAATAACCTGCCCTTGAGCAGGATGCCTATGGTAAATTTCTGCAGCCAAGTATCTTGTCTCCCTGAGCTTTGAGATATCTTCCTCTGTGACAGAAGAGGCCATCCACCAGCCTTGAAGGCTTGGTCCGGACATGGCTAGAGGCTCGAAGCGGCTGGATTGACCCTTGAGTGTCGGAACTTGAGGTGGGAGGTAGAAGGAAGAACTAGCTTGGAAGAAAGAGGATGGGCCTTAACCCCTTTATAAAGGCGACGAATATCAAATGTCCCCTCCACGGCCTTAAAACATGCCTATTCCCAAGGAAACATGCCAACAGAACGGTCGGGTTACTGATGTCTACTACACAACCTTCTTCTTGTAGACGTTGTTAGGCCTGCAAGTGCACAGGTTTGTAGGACAATAGCAAATTTCCCTCAAGTGGATGACCTAAGGTTTATCAGTCCGTAGGAGGCATAGGATGAAGATGGTCTCTCTCAAACAACCCTACAACCAAATAACAAAAAGTCTCTTGTGTCCCCAACACACCCAATACAATGGTAAATTGTATAGGTGCACTAGTTCGGCAAAGAGATGGTGATACAAGTGCAATATGGATGGTAGATAAAGGTATTTGCAATATGAAAATATAAAAATAGCAAGGTAACTAATGATAAAAGTGAGCGTAAACGGTATTGCAATGGTAGGAAACAAAGCATAGGGTTCATACTTTCACTAGTGCAAGTTCTCTCAACAATAATAACATAGATAGATCATATAACAATCCCTCAACATGCAACAAAGAGTCACTCCAAGCTACTAATAGCGGAGAACAAACGAAGAGATTATGGTAGGGTACGAAACCACCTCAAAGTTATCCTTTCTGTTCTATCTATTCAAGAGTTTGTAGTAAAATAACATGAAGCTATTCTTTCCGCTCAATCCATCATAGAGTTCATACTAGAATGACACCTTAAGACACAAATCAACCAAAACCCTAATGTCACCTAGATACTCCATTGTCACCTCAAGTATCTGTGGGCATGATTATACGAGATGCATCACCCAATCTCAGATTCATCTATTCAACCAACACAAAGTACTTCAAAGAGTGCCCCAAAGTCTCTACCGGAGAGTCAAGAAGAAAATGTCTGCCAACCCCTATGCATAGGTTTGTGGGTGGAACCCGCAAGTTGGTCACCAAAACATACATCAAGTGGCACATGATATCCCATTGTCACCACAGATAAGCACGGCAAGACATACATCAAGTGTTCTCAAATCCTTAAAGACTCAATCTGATAAGATAACTTCAAGAGGAAAATTCAATTCATCACAAGAGAGTAGAGGGGGAGAAACATCATAAGATCCAACTATAATAGCAAAGATCGCGATACATCAAGATCGTGCCATAGAGAGAACATGAGAGAGAGAGATCAAACACATAGCTACTGGTACATACCCTCAGCCCCAAGGGTGAACTACTCCCTCCTCGTCATGGATAGCGCCGGGATGATGAAGAGGGCCACCGGTGATGGGTCCCCCCTCCGGCAGGGTGCCGGAATGGGCTCCCGAGAGGTTTTTGGTGGCTACAGAGGCTTGCGGCGGCGGAACTCCCGATCTATCTTCTCCGAGGATGTTTTTAGGGTACATGGGGCTATATAGGCAAAAGAAGTTGGTCGGGAGGTGCCCGAGGGGCCCACGAGACAGGGGGGCACGCCCAGTAGGTGGGGGGCTCCTATCTCCTGGCCTCATGGAGGCTCTTCTGACGTGAACTCCAAGTCTCCTGGGTGATATTCTTCCAAAATATCACGCTGCCGAAGGTTTCATTCCGTTTGGACTCCGTTTGATATTCCCTTTCTTCAAAATACTGAAACAGGCAATAAAACAACAATATGGGCTGGGCTTCCGGTTAATAGGTTAGTCCCAAAAGTTATATAAAAGTGTATAATAAAGCCCGTAATCATTCAAAACAGATAATAAAATAGCATGAATGCATCATAAACTATAGATACATTGGAGACGTATCAGCATCCCCAAGCTTAATTCCTACTCGTCCTCGAGTAGGTAAATGATAAAGAAAGAATTTATGAAGTGTGAATGCTAGAAGGTGCACAAGTTTGATCAATGATAATTTCTATCACCTTTTCTAGCATGATTATATGTCATAACAGTAGTTCATCTCATAAATCTTTTTACGAACAAGTAACAAGCAATTCTCATGTTAAAGCATAGACCATAAACTTTCTTCAAAACTAGCAAACTTCATTCTTAGTCATCAAACAATTGCAATTCATCTTATTTTCAGGAATAGCAAACTCCACATACTCAACTATCATATAGTCTTCTACAATTGCTAACACTCATGCAATACTAATGGTTATGGAGTTTTAATCAGACACAGAGAAAGATAGGGGCTTATAGTGTTGCCTCCAAATGTATTCACCTTTGGGTGATGTCAACAATAATAGTTCATGCTAACTTACATCCAATTGGATATATATATCAGGATCACCCCAACACAAAGTGCGTGCCAAAGGATAAAATGAAAAAGGGAAAGATGAAGATCACCTTGACTCTTGCATAAAGTAAAAGATATAAAGTAAAAGATAGGCCCTTCGCAGAGGGAAGCGGAGGTTGTCATGCGCTTATAGGGTTGCATACACAAAATCTTAATGCGAAAGAATGTCACTTTATATTGCCACTTGTATATGGACCTTTATTATGCAGTCCGTCGCTTTTATTGCTTCCATAACAAGATCGTACAAAGCTTATTTTCTCCGCACTAATAAGTCATGCATATTTAGAGAGCAATTTTTATTGCTTGCACCGATGACAACTTACTTGAAGGATCTTACTCAATCCATAGGTACGTATGGTGGACTCTCATGGCAAAAACTGGGTTTAAGGATATTTGGGAGCACAAGTAGTATCTCTACTTGGTGCAAGGAATTTTGGCTAGCATGATGGGGAAAGTCAAGCTCAACATGTTTGAATGATCCATGACAATATACTTTAACTGAGATGTGAGAAAACATAACCCATTACGTTGTCTTCCTTGTCCACCATCAACTCTTTAGCATGTCATACTTAATGAGTGCTCACAATTATAGAAGATGTCTAGGATAGTATATTTATATGTGAAATCTCTCTTCCTTCAATATTCTTTCATGAATTGTTCAAATGACCAATACAATGCTTGCTAACCTTCAATAAATTTACAAACTCTACTTCTTAGATGTGAAGTAATTACTCCCCATGGGATAAGCATATGAAACATATATAATTTCAGATTTATGACATTCAACTCATTCAACCATTTACTCATAGGATATAAGTGAAGCACACGAGTATATGACAAACTACTCCAAAAAGATATAAGTGAAGATCAATGAGTATCTAAATAATTATGCAACTATGTGAAGACTCTCTCTCATTTAAGAATTTCAGATCTTAAGTACTTTATTCAAACAGCATGCAAAGCAAAACAAAATGGCATTGCAAGGATAGCACAACTCATGTGAAGAAGCAAAAACTTAGGCTCAACCGATACTAACTGATAGTTGTTGAAGAAGAAAGGTGGGATGCCTAACGGGGCATCCCCAAGCTTAGATGCTTGAGACTTCTTGGAATATTATCTTGGGGTGCCTTGGGCCCCCAAGCTTGAGCTTTTGTGTCTCCTTAATTCCTCTCATATCATGCTTTCTCTTTTTATCAAAAGCTTCATCCACACCAAACTCAACAAGAACTCGTGAGATAGGTTAGTATAAACCAATGCAAAACCTTATCACTTTATACTGTAACAAATCACTAAAATTATTATTCAGCATTGCATACTAAATGCCTCTGCATATTTAATACTCCTATCCTCAAATAGAATCATTAAACAAGCAAACATATGCAAACAATGCAACCATAACAGCAATCTGCCAAAACAGTACAGTCTGTAAAGAATGCAAGAGTATCAATACTTTCCTAACTCAAAAAATTATGAGAGAAAATTCCCACTGTAGTAAATTTATCAGAGCTCAGTATGCAAAATGATTCAACATTATACCATTCCCTGACTTTTCTAGGGAATTTTTCCAACAGCGGTAAACTTTCTATTTTCAAACAGCAACATGTATACTAGCAAAATAAGCATGGCAAAGGCTGTCCTTGACATTTTTATTGAAAATATAGATGCAAAACATTATTCTAACTAACAGCAAGCAAATATTAACAAAAGAAAATGACGCTCCAAGCAAAACACATATCATGTGGTGAATAAAAATATAGCTCCAAGTAAAGTTACCGATGAACGAAGACGAAAGAGGGGATGCCTTCTGGGGCATCCCCAAGCTTAGGCTCTTGGTTGCCCTTGAATATTACCTTGGGGTGCCTTGGGAATCCCCAAGATTAGGCTCTTGCCACTCCTTATTCCATAGTCCATCGAATCTTTACCCAAAACTTGAAAACTTCAACCACACAAAACTCAAAACAAAACTCGTAAGCTCCGTTAGTATAAGAAAATAAAACCACCACTTAGGTACTGTAATGAACTCATTCTAAATTCATATTGGTGTTAAACCTACTGTATTCAACCTTCTCTATGGTTCATACCTTCCGATACTACTCATAGATTCATCAAAATAAGCAAACAACACAATGGTTCATACCCTCCGATACTACTCATAGATTCATCAAAATAAATCACCACTTAGGTACTGTTATGAACTCATTCTAAATTCATATTGGTGTAATATCTTCTGTATTCCAACTTCTCTATGGTTCATACCCTCCGATATTACTCATAGATTCATCAAAATTAGCAAACAACACATAGAAAACAGAATCTGTCAAAAACATAACAGTCTGTAGTAATCTGTATCAAACGTATACTTATGGAACTCAAGAAATTCTGAAATAAATTAGTGGGCCTGAGGAATTTGTCTATTAATCATCTGCAAAAAGAATCAACCTAAAAGAACTCTCCAGTAAAAAATGGCAGCTAATCTCGTGAGCGCAAAAGTTTCTCTTTTTTGCAGCAAGATCATATAAACTTCACCCAAGTCTTCCCAAAGGTTCTACTTGGCACTTTATTGAAACAAAAGCTATAAAACATGATTACTACAGTAGCATAATAATGTGGACACACAAAAACAGTAAGGGTAAATATTGGGTTGTCTCCCAACAAGCGCTTTTCTTTAATGCCTTTCTAGCTAGGCATGATGATGACAATGATGCTCACATAAAAGATAAGAATTGAAACATAACGGGAGCATCATGAAGCATATTACTAGCACATTTAAGTCTAACCCACTTCCTATGCATAGGGATTTTGTGAGCAAACAACTTATGAGAACAATAATCAACTAGCATAGGAAGGTAAAACAAGCATAACTTCAAGATTTTAAGCACATAGAGAGGAAACTTGATATCATTGCAATTCCTACAAGCATATGTTCCTCCCTCATAATAATTTTCAGTAGCATCATGAATGAATTCAACAATATAACCAGCACCTAAAGCATTCTTTTCATGATCTACAAGCATAGAAAATTTACTACTCTCCACATAAGCAAAATTCTTCTCATTCGGAATAGTGGGAGTATCATAAGAGAGACTTGAACACTAAAAATTGTTTCCACATTAAAAGAGTAATGTTCAGAAAAAGGGTAATTATAATCATGACAAGTTTTATAAATATAATCATCACTACTTATAGCATAAGTTTCATCACAATAATCATCATAAGTAGCAACTTCGTTCTCATCATAATCGATTGAAACCTCTCCCAAGATAGTGGAATCATCACTAAATAAAGTTGACACTCTTCCAAATCCAATTTCATAAATATTATAAGATTCAACATCCTCCAAAATAGTGGGGTCACTACTTCCTAAAGTTGACACTCTTCCAAACCCACTTTCATCAATATAATCATCATAGGTACAAGGCATGCTATCATCATAACAACTTTGCATATCAAAACTTGGGAGGCTAAAAATATCATATTCATTAAATGTAGCATCCCCAAGCTTGGGACAATCATTAATTTCAGCAAATATATTCTCAAATATTTTATACTCAACAAACATAGCTTCCCCAAGTTTGGGCCCTTTCATATCATAAGCATAATCACTCTCATCATTAAAAATATGGATAGCACCAATAGTATAGCAATTATCATCATCACAATGAGTAGTAGGAGCAACATCATTTGGGAGGGATACCTTTCTACCTTTGTTGCTCCTTCTTTTCTTTTTCTTCTTCACATTATGTGTGGGTTCAACCTTCCTCTTTGAGCTCCTTATTGACGAGATTGGTTGAATAGAAAGCTCCTCCTCGTTACCTGATTCATCATAAGAAATAATAGGAGGATATTGGGGAGTCTCTTCCCTTTCATTAGTATTCTCATCATCTTCTATTTGCTTTCTTTTCTTTAGGTAATTGGCAATATAAGGATTTTCAATGCAATTCACCGCACAAAACAAATAAATCTTCTCTAAATCAATTTCAAGGAAATGCTCAAGATTAAATTTAGGAATAATCTTAGTTGGACGTTTCAATTCTTCATAACCCAAAAGCAAACTAAGTTCATTGTAATGAGAAAGGGAGATCAAATCATCACAATTTTTGGACACGATTCGATCATGAAACAATTTGCATTGGAGATGTAAATGATCACGTTCATTGCAAAATTCACAACGGTAAAGATATCTTAAATTCTCCGCACTCTTATCTAGCCTTTCTTGCAACCTCTTAGTTTCTAAATACTTATGCCTCTTGCAATATATATCTTCTCTATTTGGTGTGTTCATGCAAACATGCACTCCACAAAAGTTGACATGCTTATGAGAGATATTTTCATCATGACTAGAGCAATCATCATTAGTACTATGGATATTCAAAGAGTTCATACTAACAACATTGAAATCATGCTCATCATTCAAAGATTTCGTATCAAACATTCTATAGATTTCTTCTTCTAGCACTTGAGCACAGTTTTCCTTTTCATCAAACTCACGAAAGATATTCAAAAGACGAAGCGTATGAGACAAACTCAACTCCATTTTTTGGCAGCTTTCTTTTATAAACTAAACTAGTGATAAAACAAGAAACAAAAAGATTCAATTGCAAGATCTAAAGATATACCTTCAAGCACTCACCTCCCTGGTAACAGCGCCAGAAAAGAGCTTGATGTCTGCTACACAACCTTCTTCTTGTAGACGTTGTTGGGCCTGCAAGTACACAGGTTTGTAGGACAGTAGCAAATTTCCCTCAAGTGGATGACCTAAGGTTTATCAATCCGTAGGAGGCGTAGGATGAAGATGGCCTCTCTCAAACAACCCTACAACCAAATAACAAAAAGTCTCTTGTGTCCCCAACACACCCAATACAATGGTAAATTGTATAGGTGCACTAGTTCGGCGAAGAGATGGTGATACAAGCGCAATATGGATGGTAGATAAAGGTATTTGTAATCTGAAAATATAAAAACAGCAAGGTAACTAATGATAAAAGTGAGCGTAAACGGTATTGCAATGGTAGGAAACAAAGCATAGGGTTCATACTTTCACTAGTGCAAGTTCTCTCAACAATAATAACATAGATAGATCATATAACAATCCCTCAACATGCAACAAAGAGTCACTCCAAAGCCACTAATAGCGGAGAACGAGATTATGGTATTGTACGTAACCACCTCAAAGTTATCCTTTCTGTTCTATCTATTCAAGAGTTCGTAGTAAAATAACATGAAGCTATTCTTTCCGATCAATCCATCATAGAGTTCATACTAGAATAACACCTTAAGATACAAATCAACCAAAACCCTAATGTCACCTAGATACTCCATTGTCACCTCAAGTATCCGTGGGCATGATTATACGATATGCATCACACAATCTCAGATTCATCTATTCAACCAACACAAAGTACTGCAAAGAGTGCCCCAAAGTTTCTACCGGAGAGTCAAGACAAAAACGTATGCCAACCCCTATGCATAGGTTCGTGGGCAGAACCCGCAAGTTGGTCGCCAAAACATACATCAAGTGGCACATGATATCCCATTGTCACCACAGATAAGCACGACAAGACATACATCAAGTGTTCTCAAATCCTTAAAGACTCAATCCGAGAAGATAACTTCAAGAGGAAAATTCAATTCATCACAAGAGAGTAGAGAGGGAGAAACATCATAAGATCCAACTATAATAGCAAAGCTCGCGATACATCAAGATCGTGCCATAAAGAGAACACGAGAGAGCGAGAGATCAAACACATAGCTACTGGTACATACCCTCAGCCCCGAGGGTGAACTACTCCCTCCTCGTCATGGATAGCGCCGGCATGATGAAGATGGCCACCGGTGATGGGTCCCCCCTCCGGCAGGGTGCCGGAACGGGCTCCCGAGAGGTTTTTGGTGGCTACAGAGGCTTGCGGCGGCGGAACTCCCGATCTATCTTCTCTGTGGATGTTTTTAGGGTACGTGGGACTATACAGGCAAAAGAAGTCAGTCGGGAGGTGCTCGAGGGGCCCACGAGATAGGAGGGTGCGCCCAGTAGGGGGGGCGCCCTCCTATGTCCTGGCCTCCTCGAGGCTCTTCTGACATGAACTCCAAGTCTCCTGGGTGATATTCTTTCAAAAAATCACGCTGCCGAAGGTTTCTTTCCGTTTGGACTCCGTTTAATATTCCTGTTCTTCAAAATACTAAAACAGGCAATAAAACAGCAATATGGGTTGGGCCTCCGGTTAATAGGTTAGTCCCAAAAGTAATATAAAAGTGTATAATAAAGCCCGTAATCATTCAAAACAGATAATAAAATAGCATGAATGCTTCATAAATTATAGATACGTTGGAGACGTATCAGTTACCCATGCTTGTGTTGATGAAAATCCCGCAATAAGGGGACACGATCTCTGCTTTGATAAGACGTGCCAATAAAAACCGCCTCTCGGAACGTGGAGTGGCAGGCTGGAAAACGATTCAAAATAATGGCCGGGTGATGACGTAATGTCATGCAACCAAAATTGTCAGCGGATTGGACTCGTGAAATATTATATTCTCTATGGGTGCGTGTGGAATTTGTTTTGCAGAGCCGGACACGATTCTTGTGTTTGGAATTTACTTTGAAGTAATCGGAGAAGGAACCCGCCTTGCAATTCCGAAGACAATCTGTGCGCCGGACTCATCGTCATTGAAGCCTGGTTTAGGAGCTACTGAGGGAGTCCTGGACTAAGGGGTCCTCGGGCAGCCGGACTATATACTTTGGCCGGACTATTGGACTATGAAGATACAAGATAGAAGACTTTGTCCCGTGTCCGGATGGGACTCTCCTTGGCGTGGAAGGCAAGCTAGGCGATTCAGATATGTAGATTCCTTTCTCTGTAACCGACTTTGTACAACCCTAGTCCCCCCGGTGTCTATATAAACCGGAGGGTTTAGATTTCTAGGGTTTAGCCACAACAATCATAACGTCATAGGCTAGACTTCTAAGGTTTAGACATTACGATCTCGTGGGCCCCTCGAGCACCTCCCGACTGACTTCTTTTGCCTGTATAGTCCCACGTACCCTAAAAACATCCACAGAGAAGATAGATCGGGAGTTCCGCCGCCACAAGCCTCTGTAGCCACCAAAAACCAATCAGGATCCTGTTCCGGCACCCTGCCGGAGGGGGGATCCCTCACCGGTGGCCATCTTCATCATCCCGGCACTCTCCATGACGAGGAGGGAGTAGTTCACCCTTGGGGCTAAGGGTATGTACCAGTAGCTATGTGTTTGATCTCTCTCTCTCTCGTGTTCTTGATTCGGCACGATCTTGATGTATCGCGAGCTTTGCTATTATAGTTGGATTTTATGAAGTTTCTCCCCCTCTACTCTCTTGTAATGGATTGAGTTTTCCCTTTGAAGTTATCTTATCGGATTGAGTCTTTAAGGATTTGAGAACACTTGATGTATGTCTTGCATGTGCTTATCTGTCGTGAAAATGGGATATTCACGTGATCTACTTGATGTATGTTTTGGTGATAAACTTGCGGGTTCAGTGACCTTGTGAACTTATGTATAGGGGTTGGCACACGTTTTCGTCTTGACTCTCTGGTAGAAACTTTGGGGCACCCTTTGAAGTTCTTTGTGTTGGTTGAATAGATGAATCTGAGATTGTGTGATGCATATCGTATAATCATACCCACGGATACTTGAGGTGACATTGGAGTATCTAGGTGACATTATGGTTTTGGTTGATTTGTGGTGTTATTCTAGTATGAACTCTAGGATAGATCGAACGAAAAGAATAGCTTCGTGTTATTTTACTATGGACTCTTGAATAGATCAATCAGAAATGATAACTTTGAGGTGGTTTCGTACCCTACAATAGTCTCTTCGTTTGTTCTCTGCTATTAGTGACTTTGGAGTGACTCTTTGTTGCATGTTGAGGGATATTTATATGATCCAATTATGTTATTATTGTTGAGAGAACTTGCACTAGTGAAAGTATGAACCCTAGGCCTTGTTTCCTAGCATTGCAATACTGTTTACGCTCACTTTTACCACTTGTTACCTTGCTGTTTTATATTTTCAGATTACAAAAACTTATATCTACCATCCATATTGCACTTGTATCACCATCTCTTCGCCGAACTAGTGCACCCATACAATTTACCATTGTATTGGGTGTGTTCGGGACACAAGAGACTCTTTGTTATTTGGTTGCAGGGTTGTTTGAGAGAGACCATCTTCATCCTACACCTCCCACGGATTGATAAACCTTAGGTCATCCACTTGAGGGAAATTTGCTACTGTCCTACAAACCTCTGCACTTGGAGGCCCAACAACGTCTACAAGAAGAAGGTTGCGTAGTAGACATCAAGCTCTTTTTGGTGCCGTTGCTGGGGAGGAGAGTGCTTGAAGGTATATCTTTAGATCTTGCAATTGAATCTTTTAGTTTCTTGTTTTATCACTAGTTTAGTTTATAAAAGAAAACTACAAAAAAAATGGAATTGAAGGTGCCTCATATGCTTCATCTTTTTAATGTCTTTCGTGAAAATGATGGGAAGGAAAATTGTGCTCAAGTACTAGAAGAAGAATTACATAGAATGCTTGGCAAAAAATAAGTGAATGATGACCATGATTGCAATATTATTAGTATGAATTCTTTGAATACCTATGATGCTAATGATATGCAAAGCCACAAGCTTGGGGATGCTATGTTTGATGAAGATGATATTTTTGTCCCCCAAGTTTTGATGAGCAAATTTATTATGGTATAGGCATGCCTCCTATTTATGACGATTATTGTGATGATATGTATGCCATAATTAATAAACATAACCATGAAACTTGTCATCATGATTTTAATTTTAAATTGGATTATGCTTCACATGATAGTTATTTTGTTGAGTTTGCTCCCACTACTATTCATGAGAAGAAGTTTGCTTATGTGCAGAGTAGTAAAATTTATATACTTGTGCATCATGAAAATAATGCTTTATGTGATGGTTATATTGTTGAATTCATTCATGATGCTACTGAAAATTATTATGAGGGAGGAACATATGCTTGTAGGAATTGCAATAATATCATGTTTCCTCTCTATGTGTTGAAAATCTTGAAGCTATGCTTGTTTTACCTTCCTATGCTAGTTGATTCTTATTCCCATAAGTTGTTTGCTCACAAAACCCCCATGCATAGTAAGTGGGTTAGACTTAAATGTGCTAGTCATATTCGTCATGATGCTTTCTTTATGTTTCAATTCTTATCTTTTATGTGAGCATCATTGAAATCATCATGCCTAGTTAGGGGCGTTAAAAGTTAGCACTTGTTGGGAGGCAACCCAATTTTACTTTTGTCCTTTGCTTTTGCTCCTGTTTAGTAATAAATAATTCATCTGGCCTCTGTTTAGATGTGGTTTTATGTTTTAGTTAGTGTTTGTGCCAAGTAGGACCTTTGGGAAGAGTTGGGTGAAGTCTATGCGATCTTGCTGTAAAAAACAGAAACTTTTGCGCTCACGAGATTAGCTGCCATTTTTTACTAGAGAGTGCTTTAAGGTTTATTATTTTTGCAGATGATTAATATACAAATTCCTCACGTCCACCAATTTATTTCATAATTGTTGGAGTTACATAAGTATTCGAATGATACAGATTACTACAGACTGTTCTGTTTTTGACAGATTCTGTTTTCTATGTGTTGTTTGCTAATTTTGATGAATCTATGAGTAATATCGGAGGGTATGAACCATAGAGAAGTTGGAATACAGAAGATATTACACCAATATGAATTTAGAATGAGTTCATAACAGTACCTAAGTGGTGATTTATTTTCTTATACTAACGAAGCTTACAAGTTTTCTGTTAAGTTTTGTGTTGTGAAGTTTTCAAGTTTTGGGTAAAGATTCAATGGACTATGGAATAAGGAGTGGCAAGAGCCTAAGCTTGGGGATGCCCAAGGCACCCCAAGGTAATATTCAAGGACAACCAAGAGCCTAAGCTTGGGGATGCTCCGGATGGCATCCCCTCTTTCGTCCTCATTCATCGGTAACTTTACTTGGAGCTATATTTTTATTCACCACATGATATGTGTTTTGCTTGGAGCGTCATTTTATTTTCTTTTGTTTTGCTTGCTGTTTGAACAAAATACCAAGATATGAAATTCTTAAATGTTAGAGAGTCTTCACATAGTTGCATAATTATTCAACTACTCATTGATCTTCACTTATATCTTTCAGAGTAGTTTGTCGTTTGCTCTAGTGCTTCACTTATATCTTTTAGAGCACGACGGTGGTTTTATTTTGAAGAAATAGATGAACTGTCATTCTTTACTTATATTATTTTGAGATTCTTTATAACAGCATGGTAATTTGCTTTGGTTATGAATTCAGTCCTAATATGATAGGCATCCAAGAGGGATATAATAAAAACTTTCATATAAAGTGCATTGAATACTATGATAAATTTGATACTTGATAATTGTTTTGAGATATAAAGGTGGTAATGTTAGAGTCATGCTAGTTGGGTAATTATGAAATTGAGAAATACTTTTGTTGAAGTTGGCAAGTCTCGTAGCATGCACGTATGGTGAACGTTGGGTGAAAAATTTGAAGCATGGAGTGTTCTTTGATTGCCTTCCTTATGAGTGGAGGTCGGGATCGCGCGATGGTTAACTCCTACCAACCCTTCCCCTAGGAGCCTGCATAGTAGTACTTTGCCTCGAGGGCTAATAAACTTTTTCAATAAGTATATGAGTTCTTTATGACTAATGTGAGTCCATGGATTATACGCACGCTTACCCTTCCGCAATTTGCTAGCCTCTACGGTACTGTGCATTGCCCTTTCTCGCCTTGAGAGTTGGTGCAAACTTCGCCGGTGCATCCAAACCCCGTGATACGATACGCTCTATCACACATAAATCTCCTTATATCTTCCTCAAAACAGCAACCATACCTACCTATTATGGCATTTCCATAGCCATTCCAAGATATATTGCCATGCAACTTTCCACGGTTACGTTTATTATGACACGCTCCATCATTGTCATATTGCTTTGCATGATCATGTAGTTGACATCGTATTTTTGGCAAAGCCACCTTTATAATTCTTTCATACACGTCGCTCTTGATTCATTGCATATCCCGGTACACCGCCGGGGGCATTCACATAGAGTCATATTTTGTCCTAAGTATCGAGTTGTAATTCTTGACTTGTAAATAAATAGAAGTGTGATGATTTCCATTATTAGAGCATTGTCCCATGTGAAGAAAGGATGATGGAGACTATGATTCCCCCACAAGTCGGGATGAAACTCCGTACGGAATTAAAAAAAGGGAGAAAAATAAAAGAGGCCAAAGAAGCCCAAAACAAAAAAGAGGCCAAAGAAGCCCAAAAAATGAGAGAAAAAGAGAGAAGGGACAATGTTACTATCCTTTTTCCACACTTGTTGAGGGAGTCCTGGACTAGGGGGTGTCCGGATAGCCGAACTATCATCATTGGTCGGACTCCAAGACTATGAAGATACAAGATTGAAGACTTCGTCCCGTGTCCGGATGGGACTTTCCTTGGCGTGGAAGGCAAGCTTGGTGATACGGATATGTAGATCTCCTACCATTGTAACTGACTCTGTGTAACCCTAGCCCTCTCCGGTGTCTATATAAACCGGAGGGTTTTAGTCCATAGGACGAACAACAATCATACCATAGGCTAGCTTCTAGGGTTTAGCCTCCTTGATCTCGTGGTAGATCCACTCTTGTACTACCCATATCATCAATATCAATCAAGCAGGAGTAGGGTTTTACGTCCATCGAGAGGGCCCGAACCTGGGTAAAAACATCGTGTCCCTTGTCTCCTGTTACCATCCGCCTAGACGCACAGTTCGGGACCCCCTACCCGAGATCCGCCGGTTTTGACACCGACATTGGTGCTTTCATTGAGAGTTCCTCTGTGCCGTCGCAATCAGGAAGGATGCCTCTTCCCGTCTTTAAAGACGGTACCGTTGCCAAAGGAGCTTTGGCCACCAGCCAAACTATCCGGCTAGGTGGTTTTCTTATGACCGCCTGTTCGGCCGCCGCTCCGACAATGACCTCTTGGGTCATCAAAAGCGATCTTCACGTCAACTGGAACTCTCCGAGCAGCTAGATCCGATGGAGCTTTCCTCCGTAAACAAGCTCTTGGATCGCATCGCCGCCCTGGGAGTCGCTACAGACTACGATCAGATTGGGCTTAAAACCGATCTGAGAGAGATCAACTCTCCCCAGGCTACCCACCACGTTGCCGTGGTAGAGGAACAGCGCGGCGACTCTTCTCCTATATTAAAGACCAGTTATGTCCGGATTCCTGATCCCTCCTTGCCGGATTCTCACGGAGGGACGGACGTCAGTCAAGTACTGAACCTAAAGTCAGGCAGCAGACCAGATTCGTTGGACAACATCCAGCAATCCAAGCTTCCAAATCCGGAAACTCCTCGGCCCTTGAGCCATAGATTGGGCGGGGTTCCGAATTTAATTCCACCCGCCCACCCAAACACAAGCGGTCTATCTCAAATACGGCAAGAGCCCAATGAAACAGCACATCATTACTGGGCCAGATTCCTCTTGGTTATGGACAGGATAAAGGACTGCCGTGAGGAAAGCGCAATCTTAATTTTCTGCAACAATTGCACGGACAAGGGAATCATGAACGCCATAAGTCGTCGTGAAATTACACGCTTCGCCAACCTGGCGTCCATAGTACGAAAGTACTGTGCGATGGAGAGTGCCTGGAAAACCGAAACCAAGTTTTGGGACCATCCGGCTCCGAACACAACCCTAGTCCGAAATAAAAGAGTGCATCATGCTCAAGCACCTGGGACAAAAACCAAAAAGCAAAAAACCCCTAAAGGGCACGGAACCGTACTGGAGGGATGGCTCAGCGGACCCTGTAAAATCCATAGTACATAGGGCGCCACTCCAACACATAGCCTTCGAGCATGTTGGATACTACGGCAGGTGGCCAAAAGTGGCAAAGAACTTCTAGCCCCAGAGAACCACCCCAACAGTACCAGTACGGTATTAACAGTCTTTGAGACTTTCGCATCAAATAATATGCGGAAACGAACACTCCGCAGCCTCGCGGAAGTCTACCAAGTAGCAACAATAAACCCATGGAGCGACACGGCTATCACCTTCAACGGCAGCGACGAACCTAAATTCCGAACAGCAGGAGCACCAGCCGCATTGGTCCTCAGTCCAATAGTGGACGGCTTTCGCCTTACTAAGGTACTCATGGATGGCGGCAGCGGATTGAACCTCATCTACGAAGAAACCCTTCGAAAAATGGAGATAGACTGGAGCCGCATTAAGCGAAGCAGCACAACCTTTAGAGGAATAATCCCTAGTCGGGAAGCACGCTGCACAGGAAAAAATACACTGGATGTGGTGTTCATCTCGCCGGACAATTACAGGTCCGAGGAGGTCACATTCCAAGTGGCCCCGTTCAGCAGCGGATATCACGCATTATTAGGGCGAGAGGCATTCACAATTTTTCAAGCTATACCCCATTACGGGTACATGAAGCTTAAAATGCCCGGGGCCAATGGAATCATCACTCTTGCCAGTGATCCAGACATAACACTCTGCGCCGAGAATAAGACAGCCGCACTAGCCCTCGAGGCACTATCCGAAGCCCTAGCAGCAGAGGAACTCACTGCACTGCGCTCCACGGTGAACAGGGACGATGTGATACTCGATAAGAGATCCAAGTCCACCTCTTTTAAGCCAGCGGACGAAATAGTCAAATTCCAAGTCCATCCAACGGACCCCACAAAGACGGCCTCCATTGGGGCACAACTAAACCCTGATGTAGACGCCGCACTACGAGAATTCCTTTGGGAAAATTGGGACATCTTTGCCTGGCACCCTTCAGATATGCCAGGAATCCCAAGCAGGTTGGCATAACACAACCTAAACATCCTAAAAGGATTCAAGCCAGTCAAACAGGCTCTTCGGCGATTTTCCGAACCCAAAAGGCATGCAATGGGAGAGGAGCTAGCCAAACTATTAGAAGCCGGATTCATCAGAGACATAAAACATCCGGACTGGCTAGCAAACCTGGTAATGGTACCAAAAAGGACAAATCCTGGCGCCTGTGTGTCGATTTTAAAGACCTTAACAAGGCTTGTCCAAAGGATCCTTTCCCCCTTCCCTGCATCGATCAAATCATCGATGCTACCGCAGGGCACGATTCATTGTGCTTCCTCGACGCATACTTCGGCTACCATCAAATCAAGATGGCGGAGACAGACCAAGCCGCAACGGCATTCATTACTCCATACAGACCATTCTGCTTCAACACAATGCCCTTCGGGCTCAAAAACGCCGGCGCAACATATCAGCGCATGATTTAGACATGTCTGGCAACCCAGATCGGCAAAACAATGGAGGCATACATAGACGATGTGGTCGTCAAGACCAAACACGTCGAAACTCTAGTAGACGATTTGAGGCTCACATTTGACAACCTCCGAGCATATGATATTAAGCTCAACCCGGAAAAATGCGTGTTCGGCGTACCAGCCAGAAAGCCCTTGGGCTTCATTGTATCTGGTAGAGGAATTAAAGCAAACCCAGCCAAGATCCGAGCTCTGTCACAGTTGGATATCCCAAAAGACCTCAAACAAATACAAAAATTGACTAGATGCGTGGCGGCTCTAAGCCGCTTCATCTCCCGCTTAGGAGAAAAGGCATTGCCCCTTTATCGCCTCCTCTGGCGCACCGAACACTTCGAACGGACGGATGCTGCCACGGCCGGACTCGAAGAAATAAAGGCCATATTGGCAACAAATCCGGTCCTGGCCACGCCCAACTTGGGCGAACCAATGTTATTATACATCGCGGCAACAAATCAGGTTGTAAGCGCGGTGCTCGTCGTCGAACGAGAAACAGAAGGACACAAATTCCCTCTTCAAAAACCAGTGTACTACGTATCCACTGTCTTAACTCCATGCAAGTCCCGGTATCCACATTATCAAAAGATAGCGTACGCGGTGTTCATGGCATCCCGGAAGCTGCGACACTACTTTCAAGAGTGTTTGATAACAGTAGCCTCCGAAGTACCTCTCAACGACATCATAAACAACCGCGATGCAACGGGCAGGATTGCAAAATGGGCCATTGAGCTCTTACCATTCGACATAACCTACAAACCACGGCGAGCTATAAAGTCACAAGTTTTGGCCGACTTCATCGTGGAATGGACCGAAGCCGAACTCCCTAAAGAGTACGGCGCATACTCCAATTGGATCATGCACTTCAACGGCTCCAAAATGTTGGCCGGCTTGGGGGCTGGCGTCGTCTTGACGTCCCCAACCGGAGACACAGTCCAATACATACTTCAGATAATGTACACAGACTCCAACAATGTAGCCGAATACGAGGCCCTTCTACACGGTCTCCGGATGGCAATCTCCATGGGCATTCAACGCCTAGAGGTCCGCGGGGATTCAAACCTCGCAATATCCCAAGTAAATGGAGACTTTGACGCCAAGGATCCGAAAATGGCAGCCTACCGTAACGCTATCCTAAAAATGTCAGCTCGGTCCGAAGGACTCGAATTCCACCATGTAGCCCGGGATAATAACCAGGTGGCCGACGTGTTGGCACGCATCGGTGCAAAACGCGACGCCGTCCCTCCAAACATCTTCCTGGAGCGGCTCTTTAAGCCATCCGTATTATGGGAAGAGGAGTTCGGAAACAACAACCCGGAACCAACCGCACCTCCCAACATCGAACATTCTAACACAATCGGTGGCTTAGCCAATGAAATAACACCTTCAGCCCACGAAATAATGGCAGTCATTGCCCCGTGGGCGGAACCATTCCTAGCCTACTTAATTAGGTAGGAACTCCCTGAAGACCAAAATGAGGCCCGCTGCATAGTACGGCGATCTAAGGCCTACAAGGTCCATGAGGGAGAGCTTTATAAGAAAAGCACAACCGGAGTCCTTCAAAGGTGCATCTCCGAAGAGGAAGGGTGAAATCTTCTGGCTGAAATTCACGCCGGACTCGGAGGGCACCACGCTGCAGCCCGGGCCCTTGTAGGCAAGGCCTTCCGTACAGGATTTTATTGGCCGACGGCCCGGGCAGATGCTCAGGACTTAGTCCAACGATGCGTCGGTTGCCAGCTCTTTGCTAATCAAAGCCACATGCCACCCACCGCCCTAAAAACTATACCCATCACCTGGCCGTTCGCGGCCTGGGGGCTTGACATGGTTGGCCCCCTTAAAGGGGGAACCCACAAGCAAAAATACCTATTGGTCATGGTGGACAAATTCACCAAATGGATAGAGGCCAAGCCAGTTAAAACGGCCGAATCCGGACCTGTGATAGACTTCATATCTGGGGTGGTACACCGTTATGGCGTCCCCCATAGCATCATCACTGATAACGGCACGAACTTCACGGCCGACGAGGTTAAACTCTGGTGCAAAACTATGGGCATCAAGCTCGACTATGCTTCAGTCTATCACCCTCAAACTAACGGTCAAGTCGAACGAGCAAATGGTCTAATCACGAGCGGCATCAAACCCAGGTTAGTGCGCTCCCTCACGGAATCTAACACGCACTGGGTGGAGGAGCTCGACTCTGTACTCTGGGGGCTGCAGACCACGCCAAACTGCACTACCGGATTCACACCATTTTTATGGTGTACAGCGCAGAGGCAGTTTTGCCCTCCGATATAATTCATGACTCACCTCGCGTGCGCATGTACGAAGAAAGAGAAGCCGAGCTGGATCGGCAGGACAGTTTGGACGCCTTAGAAGAGGAGCGCGATGTGGCAAAAGCTCGTTCCGCATTCTATCAACAGCAGGCTCGAAGATATCAAAGCCGAGAAGTACGGGCCAAAACTTACAATGTTGGCGAATTAGTTCTATGCCTGCCGGACAAGAAAAAGGACAAACTCAAGCCCAAATGGGAAGGTCCCTTCATCATCGACCAAGTCCTGACCGGCGGAGCATACTGTCTACGAAACGCATCGGACAACCGACTCGAGCCGAACCCATGGAACGCAGCCCGTCTCCGAAGATTCTACGCCTAGCGCCGGACTCAGAGTTCGTCTCCTTCCTCCGTCCACATTTTATACTTTAGTTGTCTTTTGTTTTTCTCTCTCTTCCTCCTTTTTTTGTAAAGCCTTTGAGGGCTGATCTGCGCATTGTGCGCACACACTTGACATGCGGCTCGCACTCATTATACCTGGGGGCTTCTTTAACAGAAGCTTATTTATAAGGGCTTCATGCCCAAAACATGTGTCACACTTCCGCATGTACTGTTTATTCACCATTATATTCATCGATATGACTT
Source organism: Triticum aestivum (assembly GCF_018294505.1). Taxonomy (NCBI): domain Eukaryota; kingdom Viridiplantae; phylum Streptophyta; class Magnoliopsida; order Poales; family Poaceae; genus Triticum; species Triticum aestivum. The sequence continues at coordinate 451,492,494 of NC_057795.1, read as the reverse complement.
AAGTTTTGGCCAAGCTGGGTTGCCTGGCTCTTGTGCTTACCATTACGTTCCCGATTGTTTGGATAGGAGGTAAAGGGAGAACCTCTACGATTGTTACTGCCGGGTCAGCCAGATGTGTACCTCAGACTGGGTGAAGCCGAAAGCTAGCGTTCTTAAGGGAATATTCGGTCGGTGACTTGAAAGATGATTTCTTACTTATTTATTTATCTGCCCCCACACGCTTTTTTCTGCTCTTTTCACAGTCCGGACATGCACTTTAGGGCATGCCTCCCAGGGAAAGGAGCCCCTAATGGAACTATTCTCCCTGGAAGATGTTTCTTACTAACCATGTAATATAACATAACTAGTCGGGCACTAGTCCGATAAAGCACTAATGACCCCTACGCCTGGTCTCCATGCATGCCCCGGTTTTTACGTAACCGTGAGGGTATTCGGACACACTCCGGACTGTTGGGTCTAGAGGTTGAAGCGAACAGGTCAGCAAAGACAAACGATCTACAATCCAGCTAGAAGGCATTTTACATGTCATTTTAAATTACATCATCAACTTGACTGATTGTACTCCTCTTCAATCCCGTCTAACAGGCTGTCTAGTTTACAGTCCCGTTGGGAATACTTAGCGGCCAACTCTACTTGGCCGTACATTAAGCTCACAGGGATCTCCTTCCCATCAGGCCCCACAGGTCCGACCTCGGCCATGTGGTTCGGATCAGCCTTCGTGTATCGCGTCTTCACCATGGCCCAGGCCTCCCTGGCGCCTTGACGGCAGGCCGATATCTTCCACAAACGGAAGCGCTGCCGTGCTCCCTGAAGCTTCTCCGCAAGCCCTCCAAGACCCTCGGGTAGGGAGACGGACGGCCATAAGGCCTGGGCGACGCTGCTCATCACATGCCGAACACGTTCGTGCAGTTGCAGCAGCTCGGGAAGTAGGTCACCCGTTCAACCGGGCATTTCCTCCGCAGGACGACCTGTGAGCACACCTACGGACACATTTCTGTCAATCGACTTCCTCGCCAAACTCTTCTTTTTCAAAAGAGTTTGCTCAAGCACTTACTGTAAATGCCGCAATGAAGCCGCCGATTCTCCTTCACGGAGTTAGACAGCTGGACCCGAACATCTTTTAGTTCTTCGCCCAGCTGGGTGTTGGCATCTTGGAGTTTGTTCCTCTCCTGCTGCACCCTCATAAGCACCTTCTCGCCGGCCTTCAGCTGGCGCAGCAGATGTTGCTTGTTCGGATCTAGTCCGGCACTATCTGCAATATTATTGTCAGACTTATTGAAAGAACATGCGGTGCCCCCATATTTGGTTTTGGCAATTGATGACAATCTCTATGGACTAATGGTTGCCTTGAGTTATATTTGAAGGGTTTGTCCATAGGCTTTTCTTGGAGTCCATTCGTTGGTTTCAAGGAGAGTTTGTGATGACCAAGGTGCGATTAAGGAATTATCCAAAGATTGGTCTTATGAGTATTATGCTTATAGCAAGCATGTCTTGAAGAAGAAGAGTGTGTGATCATTCATGTTTACCTTCAAGACATCATCCAAATGAAGAGAGTTGGAAAGATTCAAGGTTGATCAAGACTAAGTCAAAGAGTGAATCAAGTTGATCAACACACAAAGCATAGAAGATGCACCGAGAGGGATCAAGCGATCCCATGGTATGGTAAGCATGGTCAATTACACTTTGTGTACTAACCCATGGTCTTCGTGAGAGTTCTTTGTGGGGTTAGGTTGCGGTGTGCAAGTTCAAGTAGGATCATCACGAAGAGATCATATGCTTGAAGCTTGCCGTCCATTGTGGCGACAATGGACTTGTGAAGATGTGCAGAAGAGTGGCTCACCCATAGTGGAGTATGGGGGAGCAATCTACTAGTCTTCGTCGAGCCAACGCAATCAAGAAAGGTGGTCCATCTTGAGGAGGAGAAGATTGTCATCATCTAGCTCAAGTGGATCATGTGCAAGGCAAAGGTTTGCACGTGATAGGTTTTCTATTTTACCGGTCTCATGTGGGAGACTGGGTTATAGGATCGATTGCCGTACTATCAAGGGGGGCTCTCGATGAGATGCTTGATCGTATCATTCGTAGAGAGCTCAAACCATTGCATCCTTGCATCATCTTTTTGGTTCTTGTTTGGTTCTTCTCCTTGTGAGATTTGGAGCTTATGGTCATTTTTATGACAAGCTCGAGTTCATCGAAAACGGAGTTCACATGCATCTTCTATGATGTTTTCGTTGTTGGAGGGTATGTCGGTTCTTCTCGGTTGGAGGTTTCACTCCTTTGTTTGCTAAGCATACCTCCCCTGTTTTGATGCTACTCGTCTTGCTCTATCCAACAAGCTTGAGTTTGCTCAATTCGGAACTCATATGAAGAAGTTATGGCAGTTCTGGTTTTCCTTGGAGTACTCTTTGTTTTCGTGGTTGTGGCATAAGGTTGGCGGCAGCGGTAGTACCGCTGGGCCGAAGCGGTAGTACCGCTTATCACCACAAGCGGTAGTACCGCTGGGCCGGAGCGGTAGTACCGCTTATCGCCACAAGCGGTAGTACCGCTGTCCCACAGCGGTAGTACCGACCATGGCCATAAGCGGTAGTACCGCTCTGCTTGGAGCGTCACTAGCTCGCTATGCGGGACTGAACATCTCCTCCAATCTCGTGGCTGAGGGCTAGGAGCGCGAGAGGAGGAGCCGCGTCGACTGTCCATGATGGAATGGATTTTTGTCAGAGGTGCTTCGATGAGTACTTGCGGAAGGAGGATGGTGTGATTCGGATCTAGATCCTCGCCTCTCTTATAGGTAGCTTATTCGCGCGGCTAGGGGGTGAAACGTAAAAATACCCTGGCTTTTCGCATTCATACGACACGTGGAAGAGGGCCATTATTGGACGTGGAAGCCAAGGAGCGCAACATTTATAAGGAAGCCGGACACTATTCGGCAAGCACATGGAATTTGAAGGAGAACCCGCCTTGCAAAGCCGAAGACAATATACGCGCCGGACTCATCATCATTGAAGCCTGGTTCGAGGGCTACTGAGGGAGTCCTGGACTAGGAGGTGTCCGGTTATCCGAACTATCATCATTGGCCGGACTCCAAGACTATGAAGATACAAGATTGAAGACTTCGTCCCGTGTCCAGATGGGACTTTCCTTGGCGTGGAAGGCAAGCTTGGCGATACGGATATGTAGATCTCCTACCATTGTAACCGACTCTGTGTAACCCTAGCCCTCTCCGTTGTCTATATAAACCAGAGGGTTTTAGTCCATAGGACGAACAACAATCATACCATAGGCTAGCTTCTAGGGTTTAGCCTCCTTGATCTCGTGGTAGATCCACTCTTGTACTACCCATATCATCAATATACAATCAAGTAGGAGTAGGATTTTACCTCCATCGAGAGGGCCCGAACCTGGGTAAAAACATCGTGTCCCTTGTCTCCTGTTACCATCCGCCTAGATGCACAGTTCGGGACCCCCTACCCGAGATCCGCCGGTTTTTGACACCGACACGTGTGCTTCAAATTAGCACCATGATCTTCAGGACAGAGAGTTTCTTATTTTGTCACTTTCATATACTAGTGGGAATTTTTCATTATAGAACTTGGCTTGTATATTCCAATGATGGGCTTCCTCAAAATGCCCTAGGTATTCGTGAGCAGGCAAGTTGGATGCACGCCCACTGAGTTTCTTTTTTATGAGCTTTCATACATTTATAGCTCTAGTGCATCTGTTGCATAGCAATCCCTACTCCTTGTATTGACATCAATTGATGGGCATCTCCATAGCTTGTTGATTAGCCGTGTCAATGTGAGACTTTCTCCTTTTTTTCTCACATAATCCCTATCATCACACTCTACTCCACCCATAGTGCTATGTCCATGGCTTACGCTCATGTATTGCGTGAGGGTTGAACAGGCTGAAGCGCGTTAAAAAGTATGAACCAATTTCTTGGCTAAAACCGGAGTTGTGCACGATGGGAGCGTTTTGTGTGACGAAAATGAAGCATGGCCAAACTATATGATTTTGTAGGGATAAGCTTTCTTTGGCTATGTTATTTCGATAAGACATAAACTGCTTGGTTAGCATGCTTAAAGTATTGCTATTTTTATGACAATATTAAACTTTTATCTTGAATCTTTTGGATCTGAACATTCATGCCACAATAAAGAGAATTACATTGAAAATTATGTTAGGCAGCATTCCACATCAAAAATTCTATTTTTATCATTTACCTACTCGAGGATGAGCAGGAATTAAGCTTGGGAATGCTTGATACGTCTCCAACGTATCTATAATTTTTGATTGTTCCATGCTATTATATTATCTGTTTTGGATGTTTAATGGGCTTTACTATGCACTTTTATATTATTTTTGGGACTAACCTATTAACCGGAAGCCCAGTGCAAATTGCTATTTTTTAGCCTATTTTAGTGTCTCACAGAAAAGGAATATCAAACGGAGTCCAAATGGAATGAAACCTTCGGGAGAATCGTTTTTGGAACAAACGCAATCCAGGAGACTTGGAGTGGACGTCAAGGAAGCAACGAGGCGGCCACGAGGTAGGAGTGCGCGCCTAGGGGGGAGGCACGCCCCCCACCCTTGTGGGCCCCTCGTGGCTCCACCGACCTACTTCTTTCACCTATATATACTCATATACCCCGAAAACACCCGAGAGCACGATAGATCGGGAGTTCCACTGCCGCAAGCCTTTGTAGCCACCAAAAACCAATTGGGACCCTGTTCTGGCACCTTGCCGAAGGGGGGATCCCTCACCGGTGGCCATCTTCATCATCCCGGTGCTCTCCATTACGAGGAGGGAGTAGTTCACCCTCGGGGCTGAGGGTATGTACCAGTAGCTATGTGTTTGATCTCTCTCTCTCGTGTTCTTGGTTCGGCACGATCTTGATGTATCGCGAGCTTTGCTATTATAGTTGGATCTTATGATGTTTCTCCCCCTCTACTCTCTTGTAATGGATTGAGTTTTCCCTTTGAAGTTATCTTATTGGATTGAGTCTTTAAGGATTTGAGAACACTTGATGTATGTCTTGCATGTGCTTATCTGTGGTGACAATGGGATATTCACGTGATCTACTTGATGTATGTTTTGGTGATCAACTTGCGGGTTCAGTGACCTTGTGAACTTATGCATAGGGGTTGGCACATGTTTTCGTCTTGACTCTCCGATACAAACTTTGGGGCACCCTTTGAAGTTCTTTGTGTTAGTTGAATAGATGAATCTGAGATTGTGTGATGCATATCGTATAATCATACCCACGGATACTTGAGGTGACATTGGAGTATCTAGGTGACATTAGGGTTTTGCTTGATTTGTGTCTTAAGGTGTTATTCTAGTACGAACTCTAGGATAGATTGAATGGAGAATATCTTCGTGTTATTTTACTACGGACTCTTGAATAGATAGGTCAGAAAGGAAAACTTTGAGGTGATTTCGTACCCTACAATAATCTCTTTGTTTGTTCTCTGCTATTAGTGAGTTTGGAGTGACTCTTTGTTGCATGTTAAGGGATAGTTATATGATCCAATTATGTTATTATTGTTGAGAGAACTTGCACTAGTGAAAGTATGAACCCTAGGCCTTGTTTCCTAGCATTGCAATACCGTTTACGCTCACTTTTACCACTTATTACCTTGCTATTTTTATATTTTTAGATTACAAAAACCTATATCTACCATCCATATTGCACTTGTATCACCATCTTCTTTGCCGAACTAGTGCACCTATACAATTTACCATTGTATTGGGTGTGTTGGGGACACAAGAGACTCTTTGTTATTTGGTTGTAGGGTTGTTTGAGAGAGACCATCTTCATCCTACACCTCCCACTGATTGAGTAACCTTAGGTCATCCACTTGAGGGAAATTTGCTACTGTCCTACAAACCTCTGCACTTGGAGGCCCAACAACGTCTACAAGGAGAAGGTTGCGTAGTAGACATCAGTGACCAATTAAACATTCTCTATTTTAGTGATATGAGCATCATATCAGATTCGTATTTCAACACGTAAGCTTTGGGTTGAGGTCTTGAGGAGCAGTGCTAGCACGACACGAAGCAGCTACGATGATGGTAGTGAATATAAAGGGGGGAAACCATAAGCTTTACGAGTATAGTGACCGTGCCATGGCGGATCTGAAGGTGCAAACCGGACAAAGCTACTTCGCAACCAATATTGGCTTTCAACTAGCCACTACGATTTGGTACGGATTAGAAAAGTACAGTAAACAATTTACGATCTATTTTCTAGGTGAGATCAATAACTTAAGCATATATGGAAGAGTACCACCTCTCTTGCGACGCCGTGTAGGCCTCTGCTGATACGTTGAGGGTGTTGTGGGTGCGATGGCTGTAGGCGGCGGGGAAGAAGACTTTAGACGGCAGACGGCCGGGTCGGGGGATAAATCATGTTGCCGTGGACGAGGCGGTCCTAGGAGCGGCAACGACAAGGTGGACGACGGCGCCGATGAAGCAATAGGACGCGATGAAAGGATCCTGGTCCGGCACCGTGGATGAGAGACGTCCATCTCTTGCAGTGGACGACGGGGTAGGGGCAGAGGCTCTGGCAAGGTCGAGGATGGGGTGGTGGACGGAGGAGGCTGGCCGCAGTGGGGAGGTTGTCGTGACGCCGACGGTGTATGAATGGGGAAATGGAGGGGGAGGGGGGATCTCAAACTTTGGGACGCGCTTGTCTAAAATGTGGGAAAGTTACGAACTTATCCCCCGTTAAAAATTTCAGACATCATGTCGGTTGGGGATAGGACGGTAATCTCGCATCTCCCAAATATTTGCCGGTAACGATTTAGGGCGAGGATAGGGTGTTTTGCCTCCCATGGTTGGCGCCCATAGTGTATGAACGGGGCTGACAGGTAGGGCAGTTGTGTCACGTCTGAGAGAAGTTACACATCTGCCCCTATTTCAAATATTAGCCTACATCAATTTCGGACGAGGAGAGTTTGTTTTGCCGCCCACCGTGTATGAATGGGGAAATGGAGGGAGAGATGATACGTCTCCAACGTATCTACTTTTCCAAACACTTTTGCCCTTGTTTTGGACACTAACTTGCATGATTTGAATGAAACTAACCCGGACTGACGCTGTTTTTAGCAGAACTGCCATGATGTTGTTTTATGTGTAGAAAAGAAAAGTTCTCGGAATGTCCTGGAAATCCACGGAGGCACTTTTCAGAATTAATAAGAATTTTTGGCGAAAGAATCAAGGTCAGGGGGCCCACGGGCTGTCCACGAGACAGGAGGGCGCCCCCCTAGGGCGCGCCCTCCCATCTTGTGGGCCCCCTGGACCTCCTCTGACCTCAACTCCAACTCCATATATACCGTCTCAGGGAGAAAAAAATCAAGGAGAAAGTTTTATCGTGTTTCACGACACGGAGCCGCCGCCAAGCCCTAATCTCTCTCGGGAGGGCTGATCTGGAGTCCGTTCGGGGCTCCGAAGAGGGGGATTCGTCGCCGTAGTCATCATCAACCATCCTCCATCACCAATTTCATGATGCTCACCGTCATGCGTGAGTAATTCCATCGTAGGCTTGCTGGACGGTGATGGGTTGGATGAGATTTACCATGTAATCAAGTTAGTTTTGTTCCCTAGTATCCACTATGTTCTGAGATTGATGTTGTTATGACTTTGCTATGCTTAATGCTTGTCACTAGGGCCCGAGTGCCATGATTTCAGATCTGAACCTATTATGTTTTCATGAATATATGTGTGTTCTTGATCCTATCTTGCAAGTCTATAGTCACCTATTATGTGTTATGATCTGACAACCCCGAAGTGACAATAATCGGGATACTTCTCAGTAATGATTGTAGTTTGAGGAGTTCATGTATTCACTATGTGTTAATGCTTTGGTCCGGTTCTCTATTAAAAGGAGGCCTTAATATCCCTTAGTTTCCGTAAGGACCCCGCTGCCACGGGAGGGTAGGACAAAAGATGTCATGCAAGTTCTTTTCCATAAGCACGTATGACTATTTACGGAATACATGCCGACATTACATTGATGAATTGGAGCTAGTTCTATATCACCCTATGTTATAACTATTGAATGAGGAATCGCATCCGGCATAATTATCCATCACTAATCCATTGCCTACGAGCTTTTCACATATTGTTCTTCGCTTATTTACTTTCCGTTGCTACTGTTACAACTACTACAAAAACCCAAAAATATTTACCTTTTCTGTTGCTACTGTTACCATTACTATCATACCACTTTTGCTACTAAACACTTTGCTGCAGATACTAAGTTATCTAGGTGTGGTTGAATTGACAACTCAACTGCTAATACTCAAGAATATTCTTTGGCTCCCCTTGTGTCGAATCAATAAATTTGGGTTGTACTTCACCCTCGAAAGTTGTTGTGATCCCCTACACTTGTGGGTTATCAAGACTAATTTCTGGCACCGTTGCCGGGGAGCATAGCTCTATTCTCTAAGTCACTTGGGATTTATATCTGTTGATCACTATGAAGAACTTGAAAGACGATCGAACTACTATTTTGCCCTCAACTACGAGGGGAGGTAAGGAACTGCCATCTAGCCTTGCACTAGATTCTCCTTCCGTTATTAGTAAGCTTGCGACACCTAAACCTACTACTGCTATGAATTCTGATATGTCGCATGTTATTGATGATGCCACTTCTGCTATGCATGATGAAACTATTTCTGTGCGTGATACTACTTTGCCATTAGGTGAATTTCTTGATGAACAACTTGCTAGATTTAGGGGGAATGAAATTACTGAAGATCCTATTACTGATGATAGTGATGATGAAGGTCCCCCCAATGATTATGTTTTACCTGTTGTTCCTAAGGGTTATGTTATGAATGAAAAAGCTGCTATGGAAATTCTTGCTTGCAATGATAGAAATGATCTTAAGAAATTATAAGCTAAATGGAAGCAGCAGCCTCTTAATGCTAGAATGAAACCCGATGCTGCTTTTGCTACTTCACCTATGTGTGTTACTGATAAGGATTATGAATTCTCTGTTGATCCTGATATTATTACTTTAGTTGAATCTAATCTTTTTTATGGCCTTGAATCTGAAACTGTTGTGGCACATCTTACCAAGTTGAATGATATAGCCACCCTATTTACTCATGATGAGAAGTCTCGCTATTTATATATCCTTAAGATATTTCTGTTCTCATTAAAGGGCGATGCTAAGACTTGGTATAATTCTCTTGCTCCTGGTTGTGTGCGTAGTTCCCAGGATATGATTTATTACTTCTCTGCTAAACATTTTCCTGCTCATAAGAAAGAAGCTGCCTTGCGGGAAATATATAATTTTGTGCAAATCAAAGAAGAGAGTCTCCCACAAGCTTGGGGGAGGCTTCTCCGATTACTTAATGCTTTGCCTGATCATCCTCTTAAGAAAAATGGAATACTTGATATCTTTTATAATGTACTAACCGATGTTTCCAAGGACTACTTGGATAGTTGTGTTGGTTGTGTTTTCAGGGAAAGAACAGTCGACGAAACTGAAATACTATTGAATAATATGTTGACTAATGAAAATAATTGGACTCTTCCTGAGCCAGATCCTGAAGTAATTCCTGAACCAATTGAGCCAACTCCTGAGCCTATTCCTAAACCCACTCCGAAGAAGAGAGGTGTTTTATTTCTCAGTCCTGAAGATATGCAAGAGGCAAAGAAATCAATGAAAGAAAGAGGTATTAAAGCTGAAGATGTTAAGAATTTATCTCCTATTGAAGAAATACATGGTCTGAATATACCGCCTGAAGAACTACATTGTCTTAATAACCCGACACAGGTAGTGAAGGTAAATTCTCTCTATAGATATGATAAAGTTGAAATACCCTCTACTAAATTTCAAATCCCATGCTTAGATGAATGACTTTATGGCTAGACAAGAAAGTTTTAATGCTTATGTTGGTAGAGAGTTAAAGAATAATGCTTTCGAGATAGGACGCGTAGGTGATAATCTGGCTAGAGTTAAAGATGAACTTCACCGTGTTAGCAAATATGCTTCTATGGTTGCTACTCAAGCTGAGCAAGTACTCAAAGCTCAAAATGATTTGCTTGATGAATTAAATAATAAAAGTGACTTTGTTGTTAGAGTGGCTACTAGAACTGGTAGAATGACTCAGGAACCTTTGTATCCTGAAGGCCACCCTAAGAGAATCGAGCAAGATTCTCAAAGAAATAATTTAGAGGCACCTAATTCTTCTAAGAAGAAGAAAAGGAAAGACGATAGAATCTTGCATGCTTCTAATGAACCTACTGTAGACACACCTGACAATCCCAATAATATTTCTATTTTTGATGCTGAAACGCAATCAGTTGATGAACATGAACCTAGTGATAATGTTAATGATAATGTTCATGTTGATGCTCAACCTAGCAAAGACAATGATGTAGAGATTGAACCTGCTGTTGATCTTGATAACCCACAATCAAAGAATCGACGTTATGATAAGAGAGATTTTGTTGCTAGGAAGCACGGTAAAGAAAGAGAACCATGGGTTCAGAAACCCATGCCCTTTCCTCCTAAACCATCCAAGTCAAAGGATGATGAGGATTTTGAGCGCTTTGCTAAAATGATTAGACCTATTTTCTTATGTATGCGCTTAACTGATATGCTTAAAGTAAATCCCTATGCTAAATATATGAAGGATATCATCACAAATAAAAGAAAGATACCGGAAGCTGAAATTTCCACCATGCTTGCTAATTACACTTTTAAGGGTGGAATACCAAAGAAACTTGGAGATCCGGGTGTACCAACTATACCATGCTCTATTAAAAGAAATTATGTTAGAACTGCTTTATGTGATCTTGGAGCCGGTGTTAGTGTTATGCCTCTCTCTTTATATCGTAGACTTGAATTGAATAAGTTGACACCTACTGAAATATCTTTGCAAATGGCTGATAAATCAACTGCTATACATGTCGGTATTTGTGAGGATGTGCCTGTTGTGGTTGCAAATGTCACTATCTTAACGGACTTTATTATTCTTGATATTCCCGAGGACGATAGTATTTCTATTATCCTTGGTAGACCTTTTCTTAATACTACAGGGACTGTTATTGATTGCAACAAAGGCAATGTCACTTTTCATGTTAATGGTAATTAATGAGCATACGATACACTTTCCGAGGAAACAATCTCAAGTTCATAGCATCGATTCTATTGAAAAAGTTCCAACTATCATTTTTGGAGGTTTTGAATTTCCTCTCCGTACTGTCAAGAAAAAGTATGATATTCTTATTGCTGGGGATTTTCATATCCTCGTTGAGGTAACTTAGTGTTATTTGAAATTTCTCCAGTTCCGTGTTATTCGGAATGAGTTTGTTAACAAGACTTGATCAACCTTGTTAGTGGATTCATTTTGATGATCACGAGATGGATGAAACTAGAAGGCACAACCTTCTGTACCCTCTTTTTACTTTCTATTATTTAAATTAAATAAAGCAAAAATAGTATTATCTGTCTGTTTTCTGAATTATCCGTGCATTAAAAAATACTCCAAAAATAAAAGTGCTCAAAATGCCTTGCAAATTTAGTATGATTTTTTCTGGAATATTTGAGGATTTTAGGCACTGAAAACACTGCAGTAGGGCCAAGCACCAGGCCACGAGAGAGGATGGAGCGCCCCCTGTCTCGTGGGCCCCTGGTGGCTCCCCTCCACTTATGCCAGCACCCACACACTTCATCTTCTACCCAAAAAATCCCCATCCAGCTCAAGCCCGAGTTCTAGCTCGTTTTGCTGTGATTTTCGATCTCTTAGCTCAAAGCTCCATTCGCAAAACTGCTTTGGGAGATTGTTGCTTGGTATGTGACTCCTCCGTTGGTCCAATTAGTTTTTGTTCTAGTGTTTTATTCATTGCAAATTTTTGTTGCATAGGTGACCATGTTCTTGAGCTTGCATGTTAAATTTTTGAGGTCCCAAGCAATTCCAATGCATGATATAGGCTCTAGGCACTTGTAGGAGTAGTTGCTATCAATCTTGTTTAAGTTTTATCCACTTTTATTTTGAAGTTACTAAAATTTCAGAATTTTTCAGAAAATGTTAAGGAGGTTCTTTAAAGGCTCTTCTAGCCAAAGCTCTAAGGAAAAACAAGACAAAGAGAAGGAAAACCCAAGTATAATCTTCCTCGCTTAGCGGAAGTACGGTCATGTGAATGGCCATGTGAGGATTTCTTGAAGGAAGCCGGAATTCATGAAGACTTTTATGCTTTAGTTGGGACTGCAGACCTCACCGGTTTCATGAACAACCAAATCGATCAGTATCTCTTACTTACCAATACTTTCGTGCAAAACTTTTATTATTATCCTAAGAAGTCACCACCTGCAGTATCATTTCATTTGTATGATGAATTCAAAGAAATGTCTTTAGGTCATTTTTGTGTGGTATGTAGGATACCTAATGAGGGAGAATTAGAGGAACCCCATCGTGAAGATGTGGATGGCTTCGTTAAAACTATTGTTGTAGAAGAGCCTAAGAAGGGCTCTGAGGCAAAAGTCTCTAGCATACACTATCCTGTTTTACGCTACTTTGCCATATTTGCTAGTAGATGCTTGATTGGTCGTGGGAATAGTGGAAATTTGAGCATTCCAGATATTATTATTCTTCAACATGCTTTGCTGGGAGATAATACTTTCAGTATGGGTGCCATCATTGCTAAACGGCTAGCCCTGAATCGTACAAAAGGACCCATATTTGGAGGTATCTATGCTGCACGTCTTGCTGAACATTTTCAGATACCCATTAGGTACCTTGAGGAGGAGGAGACAAAATTACCTCCTCACATTTTAGATTACAAGAGCATGGTAGCACACAAGTTTATCGTTGACAACGAAGAAAAGATGCTCTTGTATAAACTCAGATTTAATAAGAAACACATTGAGATTATTATTTTGCCTGCGCCTCTGTTGTTCGATTTGCTCGCAGAAAATTTTCTCGTCACCCCAAAAGCGGTGAACAATCATCGAGCACAAGGTTTCACTCCAGAACCTGAACCGGAACCTGAGTTGGACCCTTATCGTGCATCATCTATCCAGTGGGATCCGAAGATGACCAGTCGGTGGTATCCTGATTACACCTCCCACTACACCGAGGAGAGTAGCGGCGGTCCTTGGTATTAGACCAACTTAGGCCAAAAGCCTAAGCTTGGGGGAGTACGCATTTCTCACCGACTTTACATTCATGTTCACACACTAGTCGTCGGTGCTCATACTCTTTCATTGTATTATCCTTGTTACTTTAAATTTCTTTTTCTAGCTTTCTTCTTGTGTGTTTGTTAAACCTTAAGAAAAACCAAAAAAATAGTTAGTTTAATTTCCTTGCTTGTAGTAGAAATTAAAATGAAAACCCAAAAAGATTTATCATTCTTCTTTTTTACTTGTTGGGAGCTTTCCCGTGTAAATAGTTTTATTTTCTTTTCTTTCTTTTGGGGGTCGAGATGACCATATTGAAAATGCTTAGTGGTTCTTATATGCATGATTGATTATTTATATTTAGAGCCCATATTACTTGTCTTCTCTCTTGAGTTGAATGCTTGCAGATTCCATCTTAGTCCAATGCACGTGCACTCTTATTATTATACACATCGTTCGGTCGTGCGAGTGAAAGGCAATAATGACGATATATGATGGACTTATTGGGATGAGAAAAGCTGGTATGAACTCGACCTCTCTTGTTTTTGTAAATATGATGAGTTCATCATTTCTGAGTCAGCTATTATGAAGTAAACATATTTGCAATGGCATTTAGAGATTATAGTTGCTTGTGTCATGCTTGATTAGCTATGAGTTATAATGGTTTACCTTGCGTGCCAACATGCTATTAGAATGATTATGATGTGATATGATGGGATGGTATCCTCCTTTGAATGTATTAAGTGACTCAACTTGGCACATGTTTACGCATGTAGTTGAATCAAATCAACATAGCCTTCATGATATTTATGTTCATGGTGGATTATATCCTACTCATGCTTGTATCCAGTGTGAATTAATTTTAATGCATGCTTACGACTGTTGTCGCTCTCTCAGTTGGTCGCTTCCCAGTCTTTTGCTAGCCTTCACCTATACTAAGCAGGAATACTGCTTGTGCATCCAAACTCCTTAAACCCCAAAGTTGTTCCATATGAGTCCACCATACCTTCCTATATGCGGTATTTACCTGCCGTTCCAAGTAAATTTGTATGTGCCAAACTCCAAACCTTCAAATGAAATTCTGTTTTGTATGCTCGAGCAGCTCATGTTTCAACTAGGGCTTCCTATATCTTCCATGCTAGGTGGGTTATTCTCAAGAGGAGTGGACTCCGCTCCTCATTCACGAGAAAGGGCCGGTAACCGGGATGCCCAGTCCCATGATCCAAAAAGGTCAAAGCAAATCAAAATAATTAAATAAAACTCCCCTAGGGTTGTTGTATGTTGGAGGCACTCGTTGTTTCGAGCAAGCCATGGATTGATGCTTGTTGGTGGTTGGGGGAGTATAAACCTTTACCATTCTGTTTGGGAACTGCCTATAATGCATGTAGTATGGAAGATACAGCCATCTCATAGTTGTTGCGTTGATAGTGAAAGTATGCCGCTCAAAATGTTATTCAATCTCTATTTTAAAATCAAGCTCTGGCACCTCTACAAATCCCTGCTTCCCTCTACGAAGGGCCTATCTATTTACTTTTATGTTGAGTCATCACCCTTCTTATTAAAAGCACCTGCTGGAGAGCACACTGTCATTTGCATTCATTACTATTGGTTTATATTGGGTATGACTTGACTGGATCTCTTTTACCATGAATTACAATGTTTAGTCAGTCCTTGATCTTTAAAGGTGCTCTGCATTTATGTTTTGCGGTCTCAGAAAGGGCTAGTGAGATACCATTTTGTTATATTATGTTATGATTATTTTGAGAAAGTGTTGTCATCCGAGTTTTATTATTATGGCTCGCTAACTGATTATGCTATTGATATGAGTAATTGTGAGACCTATGTGTTATTGCGAGTATGGTTAGTTCATAATATTTGCTGAAACTTGAATGTTGGCTTTTCATGTTTACAACAACAAGAGCAAATAGAGTTTGTAAAAGTTTTTCTTTATCACTTTCAGTTTATCAACTGAATTGCTTGAGGACAAGCAAAGGTTTAAGCTTGGGGGAGTTGATACGTCTCCAACGTATCTACTTTTCCAAACACTTTTGCCCTTGTTTTGGACTCTAACTTGCATGATTTGAATGAAACTAACCCGGACTGACGCTGTTTTCAGCAGAACTGCCATGATGTTGTTTTATGTGTAGAAAAGAAAAGTTCTCGGAATGTCCTGGAAATCCACGGAGGCACTTTTCAGAATTAATAAGAATTTTTGGCAAAAGAATCAAGGTCAGGGGGGCCACGGGCTGTCCACGAGACAGGGGGCGCCCCCGCCCCCAGGGCGCGCCCTCCTATCTCGTGGGCCCCCTGGACCTCCTCCGACCTCAACTCCAACTCCATATATACCGTCTCGGGGAGAAAAAAAATCAAGGAGAAAGTTTCATCGCGTTTCACGACACGGAACCGCAGCCAAGCCCTAATCTCTCTCGGGAGGGCTGATCTGGAGTCCGTTCGGGTATCCGGAGAGGGGGATTCGTCATCGTCGTCATCATCAACCATCCTCCGTCACCAATTTCATTATGCTCACCGCCGTGCGTGAGTAATTCCATCGTAGGCTTGCTAGACGGTGATGGGTTGGATGAGATTTACCATGTAATCAAGTTAGTTTTTTTCCCTAGTATCCACTATATTCTGAGATTGATGTTGCTATGACTTTGCTATGCTTAATGCTTGTCACTAGGGCCTGAGTACCATGATTTAAGATCTGAACCTATTATGTTTCCATGCATATATGTGTGTTCTTGATCCTATCTTGCAAGTCTATAGTCACCTATTATGTGTTATGATCCGACAACCCCGAAGTGACAATAATCGAGATACTTCTCGGTGATGACCGTAGTTTGAGGAGTTCATGTATTCACTATGTGTTAATGCTTTGGTCTGGTTCTCTATTAAAAGGAGGCCTTAATATCCCTTAGTTTCCGTAAGGACCCCGCTGCCACAGGAGGGTAGGAGAAAAGATGTCATGCAAGTTATTTTCCATAAGCACGTATGACTATTTACGGAATACATGCCTACATTACATTGATGAATTGGAGCTAGTTCTATATCACCCTATGTTATAACTATTGCATGAGGAATCGCATTCGGCATAATTATCCATCACTGATCCATTGCCTATGAGCTTTTCACATATTGTTCTTCGCTTATTTACTTTTCCGTTGCTACTGCTACAACTACTACAAAAACCCAAAAATATTTACCTTTTCTGTTGCTACTGTTACCATTACTATCATACCACTTTTGCTACTAAACACTTTGCTGCAGATACTAAGTTATCCAGGTGTGGTTGAATTGACAACTCAACTGCTAATACTCAAGAATATTCTTTGGCTCCCCTTGTGTCGAATCAATAAATTTGGGTTGTACTTCACCCTCGAAAGCTGTTGCGATCCCCTACACTTGTGGGTTATCAAGAGACACATGTCTTTCGGACGAGCTTGAATCAAATGTGTTTTGCAGCCCACGTTTGCCGCCCACCGTGTCTGAATGGGCTCAAAGGCCGTCGTGTCACGTCGAGTTGAAGTTACTAGTCTACCCCTATTGACAGCAGTGTAAATCCGGTCGATAAGGATGTCAAGTGTCAGGGGTAGACAGTAATTTCCAACTCGCAAACACTTGCTTCGGGCAGCCCACAAATTATAGTGGGTGTTTAGCCGCTTCGTTCAAAACTTGGGAGAATTAGCATTCACGTTTGCCTTGGGCCCTGGCAACTAAATTCAAATCCAATTTGTATTCGATTATGAATATCCACAGATAATTCTATGTTTTGTTATTTATTTCTTCAAAACCACAACAAAGATTTATTCCACCTTGATATATGATTATGATTTAGAAATGTCGTGATCTTTGAATTCAGTAGGCTGGATACACTTTGAGTCAAACAGTTATTTCATCCAATACAATATGCTCACACGAAAAACAGTTCACCTTATGTCAATCATACAAGTACTAAGGATTACCTCACCTAAAAAATTCAGATCATTACAACACATGGACAACATAGGGGGTCTTACAACATAATCCATTCAGAGACATGACACAACATGCAAGTACAATAATCTAATGACAATTTCAACTAGTATCTAAAGAAGAACCGGGATTACCCTGGGCTTCAGATAGCAAAAACAACAGTACCTCCTCCGTCTTCAAATGTAACATTCTTACTTCCTCCAATTCCTGGGTTGCTTGCATAATGCGTGCTGCTAATTGCATAATTTCCAGCCTCAAGATCAAGATTACCTCATTCATGGCAGCCACACCATCTCTTTCTACCTCTAGTAGAGCCTCAAGAACTATAATATCTGTGCTCAGACTGCTCTCCAGCAGTGTTGCCTTTGAACTGCTACCATCTGGTAACATGGATGGCCTACTGCTTCCACAAATAGATTCTGGGGTTGCACATTGTGTCCTAGTGTGAACGGCATCCTGAAAGGTTTCCCTAGACATAAGTAAGAGATAGTTATCGAATGATCCAGGCAGTAAGCTTACATGTTAAACGACATATGAATTATTGCCGAGCATGACAAGCTATATTTAAATGGTTCAAAGCAGCATCAGCCGAAAAGAAATTAAAATGGTAAGATGAAACTAGGGATGTAAGTGGCAAATAAACGTCATCCGCCAGTCCCGTCTAGTTAGTTTTTGCTAGGTCCCTAGTTCATTTTCCTCAAAAAACAAAAACTCTTTTGAACTATCATACCACTAGTGGACTTTAATCGGGGTTAAATGGGACCCAGTTGACATCCCTAGTTGAAAGGGAGTGTACCACCGCTATATTTAAGTTGCCACGGCATCTAAGCAATTGAAATAATATGAGAAAGCACTTAACAGTGTGGCCACATATAAACTGCGAAGACAGTCTTGTGATGAAGTTTAGAGGAAAAGTTAAGGACTCAAATGAACTAGGCATGCATTTCTTTACGATAGTACAACAGGCACCGCTGACATATTGGCCAACTCAGGTATAGCGTAACAAGTAACAAACAAGCATTTGAATCAAGCAATACAACAAAGCAGACAACTGAACTATTTGTAATTATGTAGGATTACAGGTTGAGGGCACAAGCCAAGAAAGCCCACTCGCATTACATTTCACATGTACTAAAATAGACTAGCTTACCATATGTTGCTGTGAAGCCTCGCTGCTGTTGCAATGTTTGAAGATATCGTCAGCATCCCATGGTTGCAAATCTAGTTGTTGTAGTTTATTCTGCATCCTCTATTTAGGTAAAATTAATTTTAATCGCATGCACTGGTTCGAATTGATCATCAATGGTTCATCTAAACTAATGAAAGAAGGGTGTGTGCATACACGACAATATATTTGCTTCCCTCTATTTTTATGCTTGTTCGAGGTGCCAGCCCCAAAAGAACAAATATTTTGCTTGATGGGGTTGGCAGCTCCATAATTAATAGAAGCATCAAATTAGTCATGCAACTTGGGAAGATCAATAACACACAAAAAAGTAACGAACAGAGGCTCAGAGCAGTGATGTAATAGCTAGCATCAGAAAATGTAGGGTAAAACAAACGAAAAGCAGCAGAACCACATGCTAGTTTGAAGATGTGTAATTAAGCATAGAGAACATGAAGCAGTCTGATGGAACAATAGGTGGCATCAGAACAACACCATTATCATAAATATAGCATGCAAGAAGTAAAATAGTAGGCAGTGATATCTAGGAAGTATAGTAATACTTAGGACAAAACTAAAGCATATTAACTATATGTGCACTGGTATGTAACATGTTCACTCCCAGAAGTATGGCCCTACAGGTGCAAGCGGAATAACGCATCTCTTGAAAAATTGAATGATGCCTGATACGTCTCCAATGTATCTATAATTTTTGATTGTTCCATGCTATTATATTAACCCTTTTGGATGTTTATGGGCTTTATTTTACACATATATATCATTTTTGGGACTAACCTACTAACCGGAGGCCCAGCCCGTATTGCTGTTTTTTTGACTATTTCAGTATTTCGAAGAAAAGGAATATCAAACGGAGTCCAAATGGAATGAAACCTTCGGGAGCGTGATTTTTGGAAAGAACGTGATCCAGAGGAATTGGAGTGCAAGTCAAGAAGCAATCGAGGCGGCCAGGAGATAGGAGGGCACGCCTCCTGTCTCCTGGGCCCCTCAGGCGGCCACCGACGTACTTATTCCTCTTATATATACCAACGTACCCCGAAAACATCTAGGGAGCCAACAAAGAACAATTTCCACCGCCGTAACCTTCTGTATCCACGAGATCCCATCTTGGAGCCTTCGTTGGCGCTCCGTCGGAGGGGAAATCGACCACGGAGGGCTTCTACATCAACACCATAGCCCTTCCGATGAGTTGTAAGTAGTTTACCACAGACCTTCGGGTCCATAGTTATTAGCTAGATGGCCTCTTCTCTCTTTTTGGATCTCAATACAATGTTCTCCCCCTCTTTTGTGGAGATCTATTCGATGTAAACTCTTTTTGCAGTGTGTTTGTCGAGATCCGATGAATTGTGGGTTTATGATCAAGTTTATCTATGAGAAATATTTGAATCTCCTCTGATTTCTTTTATGTATGATTGAGTTATCTTTGTAAGCCTCTTCAAATTATCAGTATGGTTTGGCCTACTAGATTGATCTTTCTTGCCATGGGAGAAGTGCTTAGCTTTGGGTTCAATCTTGCGGTGTTCTTACCCAGTGACAGAAAGGGTTGCAAGACACGTATTGTATTGTTGCCATCGAGGATAACAAGATGGGGTTTATATCATATTGCATGAGTTTATCCCTCTACATCATGTCATCTTGCTTAATGTGTTACTCTGTTCTTATGAACTTAATACTCTAGATGCATGCTGGATAGCGGTCGATGTGTGGAGTAATAGTAGTAGATGCAGGCAGGAGTCGGTCTACTTGTCACGGACGTGATGCCTATATACATGATCATGCCTAGATAATCTCATAATTATTCGCTTTTCTATCAATTGCTCGATAGTAGTTTGTTCACCCACCGTAATACTTATGCTATCTTGAGAGAAGCCACTAGTGAAACCTATGGCCCCCGGGTCTATCTTTTATCATATAAAGCTTTCGATCTACTTTTATTTGCATCTTTACTTTTTGCAACTATATTATAAAATACCAAAAAATAATTTATCTTATCATACTATCTCTATCAGATCTCACTTTTGCAAGTGGCCGTGAAGGGATTGACAACCCCTTTATTGCGTTGGTTGCGAGTTCTTTGTTTGTTTGTGTAGGTGCGTAGGACTTTTGAGGAGCCTCCTACTGCATTGATACCTTGGTTCTCAAAAACTGAGGGAAATACTTACGCTACTATTGCTGCATCATCCTTTCCTCTTCAAGGAAAACCAACGCAAGCTCAAGACGTAGCAATGCCCTGAATAAATTCAAAGGTGTTGTGCTTATGCTAAGAAAATGAACGTAGGTGCCAGCCGTTGGATAATAGTACCTGATTCTCGGCGGTGTATGGATATCGTTGTCATACTTGATAGTTAAGGATCGTCGATGGTGCTCGTGTTGCGGTTGAGTTTGAGTCAGTTGTCGCCGTCGCTGAAGCAGCTCTGGTGCTTCGGTTGCGGTGTCTGTCGACATACAAGAAAGCTCATCTGTGGTAAGTGAACAGTTGCACGATAAAGAAGAGAAAAAACAAAGGAGTACAAATCAAAATAACCTGATGAGGTTGCGGCATCGGTAAAGCAGGGCCGGTGGAGTTGAATATGGCGTCTGTGGAGCGGGTCCAGTGCAGTGGACGAAGGCTTCGGTGGGCGCGGTGTA
This sequence comes from Triticum aestivum, assembly GCF_018294505.1. NCBI lineage: Eukaryota > Viridiplantae > Streptophyta > Magnoliopsida > Poales > Poaceae > Triticum > Triticum aestivum. Next base: position 451,471,575 of record NC_057795.1, on the reverse strand, counting down.
CAGTGCTTTCGGTGAGGCGGATCTGTTGCGGCGGACGAGGGCTTGTATGAAGGGCCTGCGATGGGGCGAACGAAGGAGTCAGTGAAGGGCCCACACTGTGGTGGACGAGGGCGCCGGTTAGGCAGATCCGGTGCGGTGGACCATGATGGCGGTCAAGGAGATCTGGAACGGTGGACAAGCTAGTCGCTGAAGCGGCTACGGTGAAGTGGTGAGTTGGCAGTTGGGGGTTCCAAGGTGCGGAAGGTAGATCCGGCAGGGTGTAAGGCCCACCGCTGCAGCGGAGGACTAGATTCGGCGGCTTGCCGTGGTTGGGGGAGGGGAAGGGGAGGGGCTCTTGGGAATAATGTTGGGTGCAAAGCGGGGAAAACAATGGAGTTACCAAAGCTGCCCTTTTCTGTTCATGTGGCAGGGGTAAAACAGGAATATCATAGGGCTAAACTTTCGGGCGCGAGATATTTTGATGTGAGCAGGAAGTTTGAAAGCTTTTGGCGCCTGAAATTATAAGTGTTCTGCTCTTGTACGGCCGACTATGATATCATGACCGAGAATTTGTTTGTTTTGCACGCAAAAAAAGTGCAAGTTTTGAAAATCAATGTCTCCAACTCAAAACTTGGATTGTCCATTCAATTCAAATATGGATTATTGAGCTAGTACAAGCAAATACCATCATACGGTCCAATTCAAATGAAATTCCAAATGTGTTTATCCTAAATATGATGACAAAAGCAAAAATGTGTATGTGTGTGAATAAAGTTGATGATTATAAAGTTTGAACATGCCCGTATGTGTATATCTCCAGGTTTGATATATGAATTTGAAATCACGTAATCCCGGCTTAAAAAATGTACCTCCGCTTAAATGAATTACAAGCAAATGATGGAGTCGAATTCCAAAATTCCAATCTTAGGTTTGTAATTATGGTACATCAAGGTATATCACGCATGTTCAAAAGTATCTTTATCTCATAGTCCAAACTGTGAAACAAATTGATCGACCATGAGTGCACACACTATTGACCATATGTATCTCAATTACGCTAAAGTCTCTCAAATATAGACACCTCACTCTTTATCTGAAGCCCCCCCCACCCACACACAAGTCGTTCTCTCCCCCATACACGAACACACGAGCACATTAACACCCTCTCTCTTCTAAAGTCTGGACCCCAATATAGGTCTCTATCACTTTGTCTCTCGGGCATGCACACATCTCTTCCCCCACTCTCTAGGTCTCCCGGCATCTCTCTTTCCCAAGCACACACACTATGTAGAGTGTATCTTATCCATACACACAAAACGTCGCCCCCAAACGTCTATCTCCCTAGTTATGTGTTTCTCGCACACAACCTCAAACACCACCCCCACTGCAAACAAGCACGCTTTGTCTCCTTGTGCACCACTCTCCTCTTTCTATCACTCCCACATGCGGACCCGCCCCAGCTCCTTCCCTGTATGCATATATGTCGTGACTCTTCCCATAGCTCCCTAATGTATCATCATTCTCAATCTTGCATGTTGTTCTCTACACCATCTATTCTAGATCTCTCATGAAGTCCCTATCGCACACATGCTGACTCGCTTCCATTGCGTCTCCGTACATAGGCCAACTTCGAACAACATCAACATTGTCTCCCTATCTATACGCCATTTATGGACACAAACGACCCCTCTCTCCCCCTCTCTTCCTCTCTCTCTCTCCGTCGCTCTCTCTCTCTCTCTCTCTCACTCTCACACCTCTCTCTCACACACACTCAATGTCTCTTCCAAATAGTCTGCTCCCCCCGCCTGCACCCATGCTATCCCGCTACTACACATGTCACACCATTCCCCCTTCCCTTATACTAGGTTTACATCATTAGTAGTCTCTCTACTCCACATATACACACTCCCTCTCACACACAAACGCGCGCACAAACACACACAGACACGCACAAACACTCATTTCTCTGGATCCTCATCTTTCCCCATGTCCGCATGTGTATCTCACACACTCACTCTCTGATTATGTATATGTGTCTCCACATTACACAACACAAAGCCCCATGTACATGTCTCTCTCTATCCTCCACACACATAGACACAAAGAATCTCTTATCATTGCCTCGGTCTCTAGACATATCACACATGGACACTATCTCTCTCTCTCGCAAACACGCTCAACAAGGGTTTCCCTATGAATAACTTATTGTCTATTCATCAACAGTCGTGGTAGTACGGCGAACACGAGATGTGAAAAAGAATAAATCTACATGTGCTTAGACCACCTAGTATGACTACTAGGACTAGAGCAAGCCGAAAGCGCGCCGCCGTCACCCCCTCCTTATCGGCGATGGGAAAACCTTTGTTTTACACAGTCGAGAAGTCATTCTTCTAAGGCCCCACACGCTGAGGCGTTGGATAGAATGTAGATCCTAGTTTATGGAAACAAGTATCGATAATACGTTTGTATCTCCATACTTATATTTCTTCTCTTATAAAAAAATGATTTGGTGATGATGGTACGCGTGCCATCTTGCAATATAGACCGTCCGATCTATATCTGACGGATGGAAATTAAACTAAAAGATACCCTCACCTCTCTCCACATTTGCAGACAAGGCCTTCCCTCGTTAATCCTTATCTCCAACAACCTCATTGTTCAGCAATTAAAAAGGAAGCCTCTAGAACAAACTGGCCTGGTGGTCGCTGCCGGCATCGTCCACCCCCATGCCTCCGCTCATTCCGACCACCAATCACCACCACGTCCCACTCCTCTTCACCTTATCTCCTTTTTCTTGAGATATCATTAGTTTTTACACATGGGATTACTCCCGCATGCGTCAATCACAACAAGTGTTTTATAAAAAAAATGCATCTTGATGTTCTGTACAATGCATTGACATCTTGCTAGTACTCCTACAGAAGACTAAGTTGGTGGTGATGGTGTGTCTGCCATCCGTCATTTCTAACCATTAGATCGACATCTGACGACTCTGAGGTAAGTTGTTGCCTTTTCTCACCAACATCCCACTTCTCTACCAATTTGCAGAAAAATACATAATTAGTATCTTAAAACCAACCACATCCCTCCCTCACCTCACCAAAATAGCCCAAGGAATATATTCTGATTGAAACATAATATATCTCTAGTGATATATGCATAAATCAAAATTAGAGTGTTTTGTATCAAGTTTGTGAATAAGTATTATTCTAATTATGATTCGTTGCAAAGCACATCAACATTGCTAGTATTTCCAACCATGCAAAAAAATCCTAGTGTTTCCATAGTTTTGAGTTTTCCATCAAGATATTAGTCTCTCATGGTTGATATTTACTTTCAATCACGTACACATATGCATTATGTAACTAGCCTTGCTTATTGGCTTCCAAAGCTTAACTTTCCCTCCTACTTACAATATGTAGAGTATTTAACAAAAAAACTACCACTTTCAACCAGCCCTAGGAAGAAACTATTGTACAAAAAATAGCAAAAACATACCCAAAATTTCTTAATCCACGCCAAAAACTACTACCTAGTGCCAATTAGGCTCGTTTTAAACCTGTTTCTGACAGGTTTGGCCCACACGTCCGTGCTGATGAGGCAACTTAAACCAACACATTTTGTTTGACCGTTGACACGAGGGACCCACATCTGACCTTCTATCTTGTTATTCCCCCTCAAATCATTATCTTTCCTGAACATTACTTCAAACAGTACTGATGCATGTTCGTCGGTGGCGCCGGTGGTCAGCAAGTTGGCCGCCACTCCGCCGGAAGGGTCGGACGCCGTGCTGGCCTCCGCACGGGTTGGCAGGCTGGCCCGAGCGTGACTCACGAGCGAGCACGCCGCCGTGCTGGCCTTCGCTCGAGCCAGATGGCTGGCCTTAGCGCGGGGCGCGCAAGCAAGCTGCCGCGCCGGCGTGCCAATCTAGCTAGCAAACCTTGGAGACAAGCAGCTGGACGGAGCTATCTTGGCTAGCTAGCGGCCGCGAGCGCCGGACAGAGCTGGCATCCAGGCTGCCGCAAGATGGGCTCCGCACCGCCGACGGTTTTGACCTCGCCTTCTGCCGGCGGCGGTAGCTGCGTCCCATGGCCGAGGATGACTAGGTGGATGGGCCGGAGGTAGGAGGTCACTCGGGGATTTTTGTGCAGACTGACATGTAGGTCCCACAAGTCATAACGCCTAACTTCCCGGTCGAATAGAAAGCGTTGACTTACGGGGCGACATGGGTTGAAACGTGCCTATAACGTCACTTTGTAGAGTAGTCGTTTCTTGGTAGGGCTGGTTGGTAAGGGCATGTACAATGGTTGATAAGGTAGTCTTATCTTAAGTCTCCCACGTATGCAAGTGGTAGTAGTTTCTTGGCATTATTAGTGGTTTCTTGTAAGGAACAATGTACTACTAGCGACAACAGGCGATTCTAGGTTGCGTTGTACTCCAACGAGTACTACTAGTGGTCGCGGGAGTGTATACCTCATTTTGTGGGTTTGATCCCGGCCGAACGCACGGCAGCCTTTTTTTAATAGTAACTTTGCTGCGAGCCAATATTGTACACGGGTAGTTTGAGTTTTGAAGTCAAACGGACATGCGGCACCACAATCTGGGTGCACTGGGTAGCCTAGCCACGTGAACGGGGTTTCCTTCCCATCATCTCGTGGCTCGCGTGCTTGCCCTAGCCGCACCTTGCTTGCAGCTTCCTCATTAGCTAGTAGAATATTTAAACTAGCGCCTCCCAATTAAGTCTGAGGAGCCAGAAAAGCCTGGCGGAGCATTGGGAACTGTGCAATGTGGCTCTGTATGTAAAGTGCTACTAGTACACTACTACTCTGTAGCTTTGTGGCGTTGCACGCATGGACTTCACTCCATTATCAGCTCTATAAAAGAAATTCCTCTTGGCCTGATTTTTTCTAAACGGAGGGAAAAGCTTTGCCTCGTCTCATTCATAAAGAAGGAACTACTAACATAGTTCGATGAGATCCATTACACCTCCACAAATGGAAGCGAAAAGCCTAGTCTCGTTGTATCAAATAACTCAAATGTTCTGCCCCTGCAGTAACCGTCGTTGATAAACAGGTTGCTAGTGTGTGCGTGAGAGGAGCGGCTGAGTAGGCCAGCTACGCGCTTGAATAAAGCACTAAGAGTACCCACTACACAGGTGTACTTTCCCTGCATTGATAGCACAGTGATGGTTCGAGAGAACAGTAGTACCCTCCACTTCCAACTATAGCTCCTTGGCCCTGAGATTCAAGAGTTCAATACTGGTGCATTATACTAGAAGTATAGTACATCGCACTACTAGTTGAGAGAGTAGTACTAGTACTGCTACAGTACAAGTGCGTAGTAAATAATACCCTCACCCCTTCGCTAAGGAACGATCGAGGAGCTACAGTTGGAATGGACGAGGCCCTGCGGTTAGTACGCTCTTATCTCCTCCTGGCCAGTTCCCCTCCCCCTGAAGAGAAGGCAGTTCGTCACTGCTCCCATGGATTTGCCAGGCGGTTCTCCTCCTCGTCGGGGCCGGGAGACCTTGGACGACGATCCTCAGGGAGAAATCGCACGCCGCTCCAACGTCCTCACCGCTGCAAGACTCGGTGCTTCCTGCACCAACTTTTTCAAGACAGTGCTTAAATAGGCTTGGGAAAAGGCCATGCTTGTTGGTCTTCCATGCATCCTCTAGGAGAAGGTTCTTCTATGGGACAATCCTGTGAACAGTCCACCACTCCCTGGCCATGGTTGCACGTTGACTCCGATAGAGTTGCCAACGTTGAGAGGTAGTTGGATTTTTTCCGATGAGCTGGTCAGTCATGGAGTTTGATCATGTAGTACTTAGTTATTCCATTTCCATCCCGTAATTTCCCCGCTGCCCACCGTCTTATATATAGGTCTGGGTCGGTGCCAACGAAGATTGGCTTGCATACCTCCGAACGGATACCACCATCATTTTGCACAACATTCACAGCAGTGCGGCCGTTCCCGTAAACCCCTTCTCCACCATTGGGATCGGCCTTCTGGACTGGCTAGGCTTGAATACATATGATGATGCCTACATGAGATTGAAGAAGATAGCAATTGCGGGCCCGCTGACAAAGCGACATGGCTACGATGATTACTATCTCATCGCAGTGTTCGGCATAAGGATTGCCATCAATGCAAGAGGTAGTAACGGCAAAGGCTGGCGCATGTTGACGGCGGCAGATTTGTACCCCTATACGTTCAAAGACACCGTGCGCCATCTAGGCCGCATCTTCGCGGGTGACAAGCCAGGGGACTTGTTTCATCTGGTTGCCATCCTACGGTATGGGAGATTACAAACAGAATGCACAAACCATCATTTGCATCCCTAACGGTACTCCATTTGCAGGGACCAGTCACCCCTGATCAAAATAAGATCGCCGATCCTGGATGTGCATTTGCATCCGCGATTCGGTCTAACCTGGAACCTTGTAGCTGACTTTGGCATACTGGGATCAACTATCTTAGCAGTCATTACCCATGGTACCACTGATGTGCAACATGGTCACACAATCTACCACGATCGGACCGTCACCATCTAACCAGGTATTCCATTTAGTATTATGTTTCGAACCCTCTCGCCTTCTCTTTCATTGTTGTACTACTTACTAGTACTAGTAGGAGTACTTTTTACCTTGGAGGACACGTATAGCTAGCTAGGCCCTTGAAGACTTGAACCCGCTAGCTGCCACCATTTTTGTTTTTCCATGTCTTACTATCTCATCCATGTAGCCAAGAGTGGCTATATATAATAAGCCGGTTATTTTACTTCCTCTATACCGGAGTAGTACTATTTTCTCCACAGTATTACTGACCGCCATATTTGAGCACAACATTATTATGCATGGACCTTGACTATGTACGTCACCATGTGTCCAGATCTGAGATGCCGTGTGTACCATATGAACGGCGCCAAGTTCGACCCCCATGATGCTACGTGGGTGCCGAGGAACACTCTTGGAGAGTACTCGCTTTCATTAGGGACAGCTACCCCATTGTGAAGCGGATGCCACCTTCCGTGCATGACACCGAAGGCCTGCCGTTCATGAAGCATGGTTGTGTCTTCAGTGTGCACCGCCGGATGAACGACATGCTGGGACACGCTATCCCTGATTTATGCCGCTTCAGCTTGGATTAGTCTCCATCGTGTGGAACCGGACTAGAAAACTGCAACAATGATTCCCGTTGCCCACCGCTATGGATCGTGCCATCCATGAAGAACACCTGGGACTGGAACCTGGAGGAGGACATGTAGCCCATCTATAATGTGTAAGTGGAGTATGGTAAATTGTGAATGGTAGCGCTGTGAATATATGTAGACTAGTCGTGCACAAATTTATCACATGAATTGGAGATGAAGTTGTGTCGCATAGTGGTATTTGTCCATTAGAATTTATTACTGGTAAATGTGTTATGTGCATGTGCAATTTGTGTGGTTGTTGCACGGGCTCCAACACGCTCTTGGAGAAAAAAAAGGTGGCACAGCTTTGGATATAGGTGACGTGGTGGCATCATACAGTAGCATCGTTCGCTATAGTTGTAGTATACTCCTACTAGGACGACAACTCCTATAAAACCTTGCGCTTGGCTCTTTGCCTCTTCGGGAGGTTCAACAATTCGTACTCGTGTGAATCTTGCACTTGGCTCTTCGCTTCTTCGGAAGGTCCAACAATGATGATACTACAGTACAATATGCTTCTGGCAATCTGACACCGATTGAACTGCTGCACGTCCACCGCGAGGGCGAGGGAGAGGGAGAGGGCACTGTAGTCAAAATCCTCTCCTCGTCTTATGAGCCACCGCACGCGTGGGCGAGGGAGAGGCGTAGTAGACAAGCTTCTCCTCATTCGGTGAGTTGATGGGACACATCAAAGCAGTACTAGTACTAGTCCATACCGCGTCATTTCCAATTAATATGGCTTAATTTGAAACGCGAAAAATACACTGGTGGTCAGCGTATGTAACAATATGCTCTTTACGGTCACTATATATAGTTTTGCGGTGATTATACGATCACTAGCTCATCATAGAGCACTCCACACCGTATTGCACCCTACTGACCGGCCACATAGTCGATGTGGCACTTTGTTGACTGGTTAAATTGTTACCTAGTTTCTGGGTCCCACCTGTCAGTTGGCAGAGCACAGAAATCAGTTAAACAAAACTTTACGTAGGCGCGACAGGAGTCCAACCCTTGCACGCGAACCACCCTGGCTGTGTATGTGAGTGCATGCACGTGTACCCCCTCGGTATTCCAACAAAGAGTGTACATCGGCTAAAAAACAAAGAGTGTACATCTACACTTCCAATGCATTTAGCCTTTAATCTAAATCGATATTGATTGACTAATGCACCAACTTCTGCTCTAGGTATAGGCTACATGTCTATCCTTAATCATAGCATGCAACAACCTTTATTTAATCTTCTTCTCTCAATGGTCGCATGCACACATAAGTTTGCTACTTTTGGGCGTTAATTATGCTCTGGTCAATGTGTAAATCTCCAAATGTACTATCTTTCACGGACGTAGGGAGTAGGTTGAGCACTTGAGCATGAGCGTGTGTGTTGCGTCATGTGATGTATGCCGCATGGGTGCATGAGTGTTATGTGCGTCCATGTGTACGTGTGAGTGTTGCATGTTGCATGCATGCATGCATGAGGCTTTTACTCCTCCCATTGACATGTTCATATTTCAAGCTTCCTCTGTTCCCTCCATATGGTGATACTCCCTCTGTTCCCAAATACGGAGTAAAAGCCTCCCTCTGTTACCAAATATGGAGTATTTGTCTTTCTAGATATTTCAACAAGCGACTACGTACGGAGCAAAATGAGTGAAGTGAGCATAGAGGCATAGGGATACTGTAGATAGGAAGTCTTTGCGATCCATTATTCCCCATCTGGGTCAAAAAGAAATATTCAACTAGTCTTCACAGTGAAGTGACAATACACGTTGTAGCAGATGGGACACTTAATTAAAAGTTGAACCAGTGTGTTGGTGTTACCAAATCAGCCTTACCCAGTACTGCCATCATGTTTGCGAGTAGAGCATGCTTTCGCAAATACGCCTACGCACCTCTCTCCTCCATTAACTGACATATGGGCCCTCTTGAGGTAGACACACATGTCATCGGTATAACTATTTAAACTCCAAAGGACGGTATATCCTGGTAGTAGTACTAGTAGAATTGAGATTTAATGCACTTTCTCCCCAGTCTTTCACTCTTCTTCCTCCTCTCTTCTTCTTATTCCTCTCTTCCCCATCGCCGGCCGCACGCCATTTCCCCCCTGCTCAATGCTCACCCGCCCGCGCCATCTTCATTGGTAGCTCGTGCGTACCATATCCCCAGGCTCACTGCTCAGCCACATGAGGAGAAGCTTCTTCGCTCGCCCGCCTGAATCCACTTCCCCGCTGGCTCGCAGGCACCGAGGACCCCAATGGTAGAACCGACTGACACGCATAGCCGCGATTGGAATTCCCTCCCCGATGTTCTATTGGAGAAAATATGTAATCGTATGGACCTACTCAGCACCGTCCGTCTGGCCACATGCTCAGTGTCGTTGTACCGTCTACTAGTCTGCAACTGGTCGGCTCTTTTCAAGACACCCTACTTGTTGATGCCCGATCCTCGCAGGTGACCCACACACCAACTTGACGATCCTATGGAGGTTGCTGTGGTGCCCCTCGACATGCTTGTCAGTGTCAAAACCGGCGGATCTCGGGTAGGGGGTCCCGATTTGTGCGTCTTAGGCTGATGGTAATAGGAAGCAAGGGACACAATGTTTACCCAGGTTCGGGCCCTCTCGATGGAGGTAAAACCCTACTTCCTACTTGATTAATATTGAAGATATGTGGAATACAAGAGTAGATCTACCACGAGATCATAGAGGCTAAACCCTAAGAGCTAGCCTATGATGGTATGATTGTGATTGTGATCGGCCTTCTAAGGACCATCCTCTCCGGTTTATATAGACACCGGAGAGCTAGGGTTTACATGGAGTCGGTTACAAGGAAGGAAACATAATATCCGGATCGCCAAGCTTGTCTTCCACGCAAAGGAGAGTCCCATCCGGACACGAGCCAAAGTCTTTAGTCTTGTATCTTGACGCTTCAATAGTCTAGATGATAAATATAGTCCGGCCGTCCGGATACCCCCTTATCCAGGACTCCCTCAGTAGCCCCTGAACCAGGCTTCAATGACGATGAGTCCGGCGCTCTGTCTTGTCTTCGGCATTGCAAGGCGGGTTCCTCCTCCGAATACTCCAATGTTCCCATCATGACGAACAGTGTCCGGCATCTTCATCAATGTTGTACTCCTCGGCTTCAGTGCTTCAATAATGACCATTTCCACGTGTCGAGCGAATGCGAGGAGTCAAGGCATTTTTGCATTTGCCATCCTTGGTCCTTCGGGCTAACCGTCTATTTGAAGAGATGGGGATTCCCAGATCCAAACCTCACTCTCCCTCCTTGAGCAAGCATCCAACAGAGCGCCCAGAAAAAACCACCCCAACATGGCCGGTCGTCGCAGCTCTTCTGCTCGCTCCCCTTGCCCCAAGCCGGGGGACTGGGGAGAGTGTTCAGTTTCCCACAGTCGTTTGGTAAAGTTACAAACCCAAGGGCTCCTCCCGCCAGCATTCATGGTCCGTGTCCAAGCCGGAGTGGCCACCTATAACGACGGAGAACAAGCGGAGAGATCCCCCAATCCATCTCCAGAGGAGCGGGTATGCTTAATTCCGCATGTGTTAAGGGGCGTCGGGTTTCCTATTCACCCGTTCCTTCGTGGCCTTCTGGAGTTCTACGGCCTCTAGTTGCACAATTTTACCCCAGCCTCCTTACTGCATATAACAGGGTAAGTCGCCCTTTGTGAGCTATTTCTAGGCTGCGAGGCTCATTTCGGATTGTGGAAGAAGTTGTTCTGCCTTGTCCCCTGCAACCAGGGAGAATCCCTATATCAAGTGGGCGGGGCCGAAGTATGGCGTATCACTGAGACCGGATACCTATCCAGTACTCCCAAGAAGGCACCAGATAACTGGACTTCAGAGTGGTTTTACATCGACGACGCTCCCCTTCCGGATCCAGTCCAGACAGGACTCCCCAAATTTAGTAACACCCCGCTGAGGGCACGTCTAAGCTGGCGCCCCTGCGGCCCCCGAGAAGAGGATTCCAGGTAAGTACATTTCCTGATGAATAGGATAAAGTTACTGGCCAAATCCGGACTGAGGATAGTCGAGGTGATGGCAATATGCATAATGCGGGGAGTGCAACCGCTTCAATACCGGAGCAATCCCATGTGGCACTACAACGAGACAGACGATGCCACCCGCAACGGCCGTAAGGGTCCGGACTCCCCCGCCGCACTGGCAAGGATACTGTTCGACCTGTACAAAGGAGAAGAGGAAGAATTCCTTCATATCAAACCGCGGGACGGATTCTCCATGTACAACCCCCCAAACTGGGTAAGTCGGCATTTATTTCATCACTTCACTTATTGTGGCGTACTTTGCTAAAGTTACCTGCATTTTCTGAGCGGGAACTGAGGAGGGACGTGGAAGGAATCTCCAGCCCTTCCCCGCAGCCAGAGGACCCCGCAAGGGCCCTGGATCCGGGACTCGAACAAGACCCAGATGCGGCCATGGAGCTTGTCGAAGGGATATTTTATCGGGCCAGCCGCGACGGCGCCTTGGTAGCTATCATAGCTGATTATCCCGGACTATTACCTTCATCGCACGTAAGCCAAGCCGAAAACTCGATCCTCCAAAGAGGATTCTTTCCTGATGTCACAGCTTATCCCTGACATGTCACGCCTTTACAGAAGCGACGTTCGGAGCGCAGGGCCGGGCCCCTAGGGACCCGTCAGCCACAGGTGTCCGAATTGGGTAGGCTCAAGAGGAAGGCGATAAGAACCGGCACGCCTCTACAGAGGTAAGAAAACAACTTGTTGTGTAATTTGTTATCGTTTGAAGTATAACAGTGCCCTTTGTACATCTTCGCAAGAAGAGGAATATCCGGACAGTGTCCGAAGATCCTGCCAACCACGCCTCCACCAGTCAGGCTCCAGGACCAACTCCGAGAGAGGAGGCGGACGTAGGGACGATGCCACGTAGTCCTCCGACAAAGGACGCAGACGTGCTCTCTGCCACAAATTCGGAGGTAGAGAGCGCCATGCATCATCGGCGTCGACGGGCCGTACTTCACAACAACATCTTTTCCGAAGAGCCATTTAATGCCTTCAATTCGGGAGACGCATACATCCGAGCTGCTCAAAGAGGACTTGCTCGAGCGACAGTCCAGTATACCAAAGATATACGGGTAAGAAAGCTTGATTAGCATATATATAACAGTAGCCCCTGAGACTTGAAATGGTTGAAGCAACAGTTTTAAGTATCAATTCATGCGCAGGTTCTTGTAGATAAGAATGAGCGATTGTCTCGGGAGCTAGAGGAGTGCAAGACTCAACTGAGGGCCACCGTTGCCAAGCTAGAGAATCCCAAAAGGCCTCATGTGGTAATATTTATCCGAAATTTATGAAAATGCACCAGTTGGCAACTGGCTAGTATGACGAATTTAAGAGAAAGTTCTGTAGACAACCCCGGAGTAAATCCGGAGGGCGGCGGGGATGACGAGTCGCATCTCCAGAGGCAACTAAAGGCCGGTGAGCGCATTCTGACGCAGGTGAAGCATGATAAGAATATGCTCCAAGATGCCAATGTTCGGCTGGACGTGGAATTGAAAGACATCCGTGCACAGCTGGCGGACTCCGTGAAGGAGAACAGAAGGCTTCGCCGCGGCATTTATCGTAAGTGCCTAAACGAACTGTAGTATAGTTCGACGAGGAAGCATATTGAAAAAGTTATGTTTGCAGGAATGCTGACGGGTTGCCCTGAGGAGGAGATGCCCGCTTCTGCATGTGATTTACTACAGGACCTCTCACAACTGCACGAGCGAGCTCGGCAGGTGATGCAGGGCATTGCGCGATCTTTGTGGCCATCAAGCTCCCTGCCAAAGGGCATGGGGGGCTTGTGGACATGCTTCAGGGAGCACGGCAGCACTTCCGTTTGTGGAAGATATCAGCATGCCAGCAAGGTGCAAGAGAAGCATGGGCGATGGTGAAGACGCGCTACACCAAGCTAGACCCGAACCATATGGCCGAAGTTGGACCGGCCGGGCGAGATGGGTAAGAGATTCCCGTGAGTCTGGTATATGACCAGGTGGCGCTAGCCGCAAAGTATTCTCAACAGGATTGTAAGTTAGATAGCCTGTTGGATGGTATAGAGGATGAATATAATCAGTCCAAATGACTGTGTAATTCGATGGACATAAGTAGCCCCTAGCCGGATTAAAATCATTTGTCATGGCTGACCTTTTCGCTTCAGCCCCCGGATCCTAAAGTCCGGGGTGTGTCCGAATACCCGCTCGGTTATATAAAACCGGAGTATGCGTGGAGACCAGGCGTAGGGGTCATAAGTGCTTGAACAGACAAGTACCCAACTAGTTATGTTATATTGCATGGTTAGCAAGAAACATCTTCTGGGGAGAATAGTTCCGTTAAGGGTTCCTTTCCCTGGGTAAGCATGTGTCAAGGCACATGTCCGGACTGCGAACCAAAGCGCAGGATACAAATCTTCTAGGGATCAATGTTATAATAAACAAAGACATCTTTTGTTCACCGACCGAATATTCTCTTAAGGAAACTAGCTTTCGGCTTCACCCAGTCTGAGGTACACATCCGGCTCAACCGGCAGTAACAATCGCAGAGGTGCTCCCCTTATGCCCTAGCCAAATTAACGGGAACGTAGGTCATAAACACAGGATCCAGGCAACCCAGCTTGGCCACGTCTTAAGTCATATCGATGCATATAATGGTGAAGAAAAGGCACACATGGAAAGAGAAACGCATGTGTGACGGGCAAAGAGCCCTGAAAGTAATTTATATTAAGCTTCCGTATAGGAAGCCCCCAGGTAAAGTTTACACACATAGTGCGGCCGGAATAATCCGGGAATCCGCACTATATTGAATACTGTGTGTGAAAGGGAAGGGATCGAGAAAGGGAAAAAAGGGGGATAATAATTGAAAAAGGAGGGTTAAGGAGACGAACACTAAGTTCGGCTCTAGGCATAGAATCTCCGGAGTCTGGCCGCGTTCCATGGGTTCGGCTCGAGTCTGTTATCGGACGCATTACGTAAGCGGTATGCTCCTCCGGTGAGAACTTTGTGGATGATGAAGGGGCCTTCCCACTTGGGTTTGAGCTTGTCCTTCTTCTTCTCTGGTAAGCGTAGAACGAGTTCGCCAATATTATAAGTTTTGGCCCGCACTTCTCTGCTTTGGTATCGTCGAGCCTGTTGCTGATAGAATGCGGAACGGGCCTTAGCGACATCATGCTCCTCCTCCAGGGCATCCAAATCATCCTGCCGATCTAACTCGGCTTCCTTCTCTTCGTACATGCGTACACGTGGCGAATCATGTATTATGTCGCATGGTAGTACTGCTTCCGCGTCGTACACCATAAAAAATGGTGTGTATCCGGTGGTGCGATTCGGCGTGGTCCGCAGTCCCCAGAGTACGGAGTCGAGCTCCTTGACCCAATCAGTATCTGACTCTATCAAGGATCGCACTAGTCTGGGTTTGATACCGCTCATGATGAGACCATTTGCCCTTTCGACCTGACCATTTGTTTGAGGGTGGTAGACGGAAGCATAGTCGAGCTTAATGCCCATTTTGCTGCACCAAGCTTTCACTTCATCGGCTGTAAAATTTGAGCCATTATCAGTGATGATGTTGTGGGGGACACCGTATCGGTGTATGACCCCGGATATAAAGTCTATGACTGGTCCGGATTCGGCCGTTTTCACTGGTTTGGCTTCTATCCATTTGGTGAACTTGTCAACCATGACCAATAAGTATTTTTTCTTATGGCTTCCCCCTTTAAGGGGTCCGACCATATCCAGCCCCCAGACCGCAAAGGGCCAAGTTATGGGGATTGTTTGGATAGAGGTAGGGGGCATATGACTCTGATTGGCGAAGAGTTGGCAACCGACGCAGTGTTGGACGAGGTCCTGTGCATCTGCTCGGGCTGTCGGCCAATAGAAACCTGTACGGAAGGCCTTGCTGACTAGTGCTCGAACCGCAGCGTGGTGCCCGCCCAGTCTGGCATGGATCTCAGCCAAGAGCTGCCGCCCTTCCTCTTCGGAGATGCACCTTTAGAGCACTCTGGTAGCAATTTTCTTATAGAGCTCTCCTTCATGGACTTTGTAAGCTTTAGAACGTCGGACAATGCAGCGTGCTTCATTTTGGTCTTCAGGGAGCTCCTACCTATTTAGGTAGGCCAAGAAAGGCTTAGTCCACGGGGCAATGACAACCATTATTTCATGGGCTGATGATGTTATTTCGGTGGTAGAACCTCCGACTATGTCTGATAGTTCGGAATCTGGGGATGTATTCGGATCCGTGCTGGTATTGCCGGATTCCCCTTCCCATACCACGGATGGCTTGAACAGTCTGTCCTGGAATATGTTTGGTGGGACGGGGTCGCGTTTAGCACCGATGCGGGCAAGGACGTCTACCGCTTGATTGTTTTCTCGAGCCACATGGTGGAATTCGAGCCCCTCAAACCGAGCTGACATTTTAAGGGCGACATTGTGATAGGCCGCCATTTTTGGATCCTTGGCATCAAAGTCTCCATTTATTTGTTATATTGCGAGGTTTGAGTCTCCGCGCACTTCTAGGCGTTGAATGCCCATAGAGACTGCCATCCGAAGACCGTGCAACAGAGCCTCGTATTCGGCTGCATTGTTGGAGTCTCTGTATAATATTTGGAGTACGTATTGGACCGTGTCTCCGGTGGGAGAGGTCAGAACGACGCCTACTCCCAATCCGGCTAGCATTTTAGAGCCGTCAAAGTGCATGATCTAGTTAGAGTACGCGCCGTACTCTTTAGGGAGTTCGGCTTCCGTCCATTCGGCGACAAAGTCAGCTAATACTTGCGACTTGATAGCCCGCCGAGGCTTGTATGTTATGTCGAACGGAAGGAGCTCGATGGCCCATTTGGCAATCCGGCCCGTTGCATTGCAATTATTTATTATGTCGTTTAGCGGTACTTCGGAGGCCACTATAATCGAACACTCTTGTAAGTAGTGTCGTAGCTTCCGGGATGACATGAGGACCGCGTATGCTATTTTTTGATAGTGTGGGTATCGGGCTTTGCATGGGATGAGGACTGTGGATACGTAATAAACCGGCTTCTGTAGCGGGAATTTGTGTCTGTCAACCTCTCGTTCGATGACAAGTACTATGCTTACAACTTGATGTGTTGCAGCTATGTATAGCAGCATGGGTTCGCCGATAGTTGGTGCTGTTAGGACTGGATTACTGGCCAATAAGGTCTTTATTTCATCTAGTCCGGCCGCGGCTGCGTCCATCCACACGAAGTGTTCGGTGGGCCGAAGGAGGCGATAAAGAGGCAATGCCTTTTCTCTTAATCTGGAGATAAAGCGGCTTAAAGCAGCCACACATCCAGCTAGTTTCTGGATGTGTTTGAGGTCTGTTGGTATAGCCAACTGTGACAAAGCTTGGATTTTTGCCGGATTAGCTTCAATTCCTTTATTGGAAACGTGAAGCCCAGCAGTTTTCCAGAGGGGACACCGAAAACGCATTTCTCCGGATTCAGCTTGATGTCGTATGTTCGTAAGTTGTCGAACGTAAGCCTCAAGTCATCAATTAGGGTTTTGACGTGTCTTGTTTTTACGACTACGTCGTCCACGTATGCCTCCACTGTTTTGCCGATTGCTTTTCCAGGCATGTTTGAATCATGCGTTGATAGGTTGCTCTGGCATTCTTAAGCCTGAAAGGCATAGTGTTGAAGCAGAAAGGGCCATATGGCGTTATGAAAGCTGTTGCAGCTTGGTTGGACTCTGCCATCTTTATTTGATGGTATCCAGAGTATGTGTCGAGGAAACACAGTGAGTCATGTTCGGCTGTGGCATCGATGATTTGATCGATGCAAGGGAGGGGAAAGGTATCCTTGGGGCAAGCCTTGTTAAGGTCTTTGAAGTCGACGCACAGGCGCCAGGATTTGTCCTTCTTTGGTACAATTACCAGGTTCGCCAGCCAATCCGGATGTTTTATATCTCTGATGAATCCGGCCTCAAGTAGCTTGGCTAGCTCCTCCCCCATGGCTTGCCGTTTGGGCTCCGAAAATCGCCTTAGGGTCTGTTTAACAGGTTTGTATCCCTTCAGTATGTTGAGGCTGTGTTCGGCCAATCCACGTGGGATGCCCGGCATGTCCGATGGGTGCCAGGCGAAGATATCCCAATTCTCACGCAGGAAGTCGCACAGTGCGGCGTCCATAGCAGGGTTCAACTGTGTCTCGATGGAAGCTGTCTTCGTGGGGTCCGTTGGGTGGACTTGGAATTTGACTATCTCATATGCGGGTTTGAACGAGGTGGACTTGGGTCGCTTGTCGAGTATCACGTTGTCCCTGTCCATGGTGGCGCGTAGCGTGGTTAATTCTTCTTCCGCTAGGGCTTCGGAAAATGCTTCCAAGGCCAGCGCTGCGGCTTTGTTTTCAGCGTGGAGTGCGACATCCGGATCACTAGCTAGAGTGATGATTC
This sequence comes from Triticum aestivum, assembly GCF_018294505.1. Taxonomy (NCBI): domain Eukaryota; kingdom Viridiplantae; phylum Streptophyta; class Magnoliopsida; order Poales; family Poaceae; genus Triticum; species Triticum aestivum. The sequence continues at coordinate 451,453,979 of NC_057795.1, read as the reverse complement.
CATTGGGTCCGGGCATTTTAAGCTTCATGTACCCGTAATGGGGTATGGCTTGAAAGATCGCAAACGCGTCCTGCCCTAGAAGGGCGTGGTATCCGCTGTTGAAAGGAGCCACTTGGAAGGTGATTTCTTCGGACCTGTAATTCTCTGGGGTACCGAATACCACACCGAGTGTGATTTTTCCCGCACACCGTGCCTCCCGACTAGGGATTATTCCCCTGAAGGTCGTGCCACTTTGTTCAATGCGGCTTTTGTCAATCTCCATCTTCTTGAGTGTTTCTTCATAGATTAGGTTTAATCCACTTCCGCCGTCCATGAGTACTTTAGTGAGCCGAAAGCCATCCACTATGAGGCTGAGGACCAGAGCGGCTGGCGCCCGGATGGACTGGAATTGAGGTTTGTCACTGGCATTGAAGGTTATAGCAGTGTCGTTCCACGGATTTACCTTTGCCACATGGCAAATTTCAGCGGAGCTTCGATGCACTCGCTTACGCCTATTGTTTGAGGCAAAGGTCTCGAAGACCGCCAGCATCGTATTGTGTTCCTTGGCGGGATGTGGTTCTGCTTTATGGATCTCGAGGAGATCCTCGCCACTCTTAGCTACCTGCCGAAGTATCCAACATGCTCTAAGGCTATGGGTCGGCATTGCATCTGGCGTGCTGTGAAGCTTACACGGCCCATTGAGCCATTCCTCCAATACGGTTGTTTTGGTTTCTTGGGAATTGAGTTGGTCGACTTACGAGAGTTCGGCCGTTTAGATCTAACAAAGGTTCCGATGAGGGCCGTACTATCCCAAAATTCTGGTTGGGTTTTCCAGGCACTTTCCATCGCACAGTACTTTTGTACTATGGTTGCTAAGTCTGTAAAGTGCACTATGTCACGGCGACTTATAGCATTAAGGAGTCCTTTGTTCGTGCAGTTCCTGCAGAAAAGAGAGACTACGTCCTCCTTGTGGCAGTCCTTGACCTTATTAAGAGTAAGGAGGAATCTGGCCCAATAATGATGTACCGTCTCCTGGGGTTCCTGCCGGACACGGGAGAGACGGATCAAGTCCGAGCGGGCGTCGTTGGCTGAATCCGGATTTTGATCCGATCTGACGCCCGGGGGCACGGGAAGTGCCGAGCCTGGCGGTTCGGGATCTAGAGTATTACCTAATACCTTTGGCCCAGCGCCCGATTCTAAGTCCGGGACCTGGGTCACGTATTCCTTTGGGTGGGTGTTCGGCTCACTGAGTTCGATGATCCGGACATAATTCATCCTCAAAGTTGAGGAGAAACCCACGTGTGGTTCCTCCATTACCGCTATCTCATGGGTGGCCGGCGGGGATCTAATGTCCCTCTGGTCGGGTTTAAGCCCAATCCGGTCGTAGTTCGTAGCGACTCCCAAAGCGGCGATGCGATCCAAGAGCTCGTTAAGAGAGGAGAGCTCCATCGGATCCATCTGTTCGGCAAGCTCCGAATCAATGCAAAGGTTATGCGTGATGACCCGAGAGGCCATCGTCGGCGCGACAGCCGATGGGGCAGTCAAACGAAGCCGCCAAGTCGGAGAGTCTGGCCTACAACCAGCGCTCCCCCACAGGTGATGTCGTCCTTGACAACGAGACGAGCCATCGAGCCTTTGCAGCGGCGACACATAGGAACTCTCAATGAAAGCACCAATGTCGGTGTCAAAACCGGCGGATCTCGGGTAGGGGGTCCCGATCTGTGTGTCTTAGGCTGATGGTAACAGGAAGCAAGGGACACAATGTTTACCCAGGTTTGGGCCCTCTCGATGGAGGTAAAACCCCACTTCCTGCTTGATTAATATTGAAGATACGTGGAATACAAGAGTAGATCTACCACGAGATCGTAGAGGCTAAACCCTAAGAGCTAGCCTATGATGGTATGATTGTGATTGTGATCGGCCTTCTAAGGACCATCCTCTCTGGTTTATATAGACACCGGAGAGCTAGGGTTTACATGGAGTCGGTTACAAGGAAGGAAACATAATATCCGGATTGCCAAGCTTGTCTTCCAAGCAAAGGAGAGTCCCATCCGGACACGAGCAGAAGTCTTGAGTCTTGTATCTTGACGCTTCTATAGTCCAGACGATGAATATAGTCCGGCTGTCCGGATACCCCCTTATCCAGGACTCCCTCAATGCTACCACTACATTTCCGCCCACCCTTCATGCATGGCCACTACTGGGCGGGCATGAAGGCCAACTGGATCGTCCTCATCCACCAATCCGGTAGTCCGTGGCGTCTCGTGGATATCTAGACCCAGCGAGAGATCACCCTTCCATCGTTAGATACCGCCGCCACCGAGCCTCGCGGCCCGCCGGACACTCCTGCCTACTACGCACGAGACGCGTCAAGCTTTTGGCTTGACCTCTGTTTGCTAAAAGTTGTAATATGCGAAGTGTCCAGACCATCAGAAGACTACATGGATTAGAAGCTCATTGCCTTGTTCAACATGGGATTAGTCTATCTGGAATCTGGTCGCCATACATGGTTATGGCTCATCGTCAATCCTGTTGAGGCAACATTTCTGTCTGATGCTATAGTGCACAATGTCATCGTTTACGTGGTCGACGCACAAATTGGCTGCCTATACTGGTGGAATCTATCGTCATGTAATTGTTCTATCTCATCTCATCTTTACCTTATGAATATGACTGCCTGTTCATTGTTACAAATTTAGAATAGATAGTATGTCGATAACCACATCATTGCTATATGTTCCTCTCATTTCCTAGATTTTTATAAGCACACATGTTATTGTTAGAGTTGATATGAGAACAATTGGCATCTAATGATTGTTAGAATAGATATTATGAGCATAACCTCATGATTGTTATATGTTACTCTCATTTCCAAGATTTTTATAAAAACACATGTTATTGCTTAGAGTTGATATGAGAACATTAGTATGTGCTATGGTAGAATATGAGTAGGCCCTATCATAGCTCTTTTCCTCTCATTGTTACATGATGTTTGAACCATGACATATTGCTAGACTATGAAAGCCATTGGCTTATTTTTTAACTTGGGGTATGACTATGGCCACGGCATTGCAATTCTCTGTCTATGATATGTGTCATTGTTATAATAATCTTAATTCCACACATACTTTGAACATGATTGTTTATTTTTGTCCTTTTGGTCTCCAATTTGAATTATGCAGCAGTCGCAAATGCGCTGGCCTTCATGATTCCAGGACCTGGAATCATACCAGCCGATGGGTGGTGGTTTATCACCCGTACAGCTGACGGCGGTCATTTGATGCTCATTCGCACGTACCAAATTGACAAAACCATTACATCAACCCACATGCAGTACAATGCCTGGGGCATTCGTGACATTGATGGCTATGGCTGCTTCGTGTTTGAGAAAGATCCCAGCTCCGTTGGGCTAGGCGTATTCAACTGGAGGCGGGTTTACAGCCTTGGCAACCACTCCATGTTCCTCGGGCTCAATTATCTGATCATCCAACCAATCATCGATCATATCACCGGTGATGATTACCGTGCTATGCAACTTCCATTCGCCAGGGGGGGCTGTGTTTACACATCATACCATGGGTTTCATGAATCACCATATCCAGAGATTCGTCGACACAACTTGTTGCCAGATAATCTTCAGTGTGTGAAAGGCATCAAGTTTCCATGCGATGGATGGCTTTTGCAAACCCGACATGCGGCGATGTGGTTCATGCCAATAGCAAATATGCACAACTTGATTTGTACTAATATCTAGACTGAGCCATGTATTCTACTGTTGTAGCACGACCCTCTTTTGTTGGATATTATGTATTGTTGTTAGTTTGAAGCACTCCTCTGGTTTGAAGGATAGATACCTTTCTGGGATCAAGTGCATCCTAACTCACCTGCGTAGGATGTACTGATAATGATGATGGAGATGTTGTGCAGAAGCCATATATAAGTGCGTACTTGTTAGTTAAACCTATGGTTAAAATGTGACCTAAATACGACTAGTAAGTAGTACAGTAGTAGTACGAGTATACGTCGGTCAAATTATTCATCATATCCACACATTGAATTGACGTGACAACATGCTGCGCGTGAGGTGACACAAGAATCCCGGCGGCGTGTTCGGGTATTCTGGACTTCAGATTTGGAGTACCACTTATCTGTCAAAATCTTTCATCATTCACTTAAAACAGTCGATTGATCATACATTGAGTACCATATAACTGGAATTAACTGATGCAAGTCCAAGAAGGATCAGCCGGTGCTGCCGGCTGGCGTCAAGTTCGATCCCATGGATCAGGAGCTGATCGAGCACCTTGAGGCCAAAGTGAGTGCTGACAATGCGAGATCTCACCCTCTCATCGATTTGTTCATACCAACCATCGACAGCTAGCACGGCATATGCTACACCCATCCGGAGAAACTTCCAGGTAAGACACCGATCGGACATCTACTTGCACAAACATATTCCTTTGTTTATAGCTCTATTTTTCTTTTTAGACGCAGACCTAGTGAAGCAATTACAATTTGGCAGTTAATAAAAAGTGAAACAAGTGACTGCAACATGCCAAAGATGTTATGAAAATGCTAACTACGTACACTAAAACCTGTATTCGACAATACTGCAGGTATCACACTGAGTGGCCTAAGCAAGCATTTCTTCCAGCGCAATTCCAGGGCATTCAAAAGGGGCACGTGGACGCGTTGCAAGATACAGTCGGAGTGCAGCATGCATGCGATGTGGCACAAGACCGACAATACCTTGCCGGTGATGGTCAACGGCCGGCTAACGGACAGCAAAAAGATTCTGGTGCTACACACTAACAAGAACTTCGACCAGCATAGGACCAACTGGGTGATGCACCAGTACCACCTCGGGGACCTGGAGCAAGAGAAGGAGTGGGAGCTGGTCCTCTGCAAGATTTTCTACCAGACGAACACTAGGGCCAGGAGTAAATAGATTATAAGTTAGTTTGGTATTGGTACTTATGCTACCTTGTCGTCTGCAAGTTGTATTGTTAATGATCTTTTGGTATGAACTTGGCATTTGCTTCCAACCATCATGTCGAGGGTCGACGTGGATATAAAGTTGAATCATTTGTTCCGAAACAAATTTTTATGCACCTGATTTTTATTTGATGGGTAGCATAAGCACCTGCCGTTCGAATTCCCAGTTTTCCAAATTTTTTGAAACAAGTGCATGCACTTATTATCACGATGAAAAAACAATATACCTGTTGCATCCCAGTTATCAGTCTGTACTTGCAGAATTCTCTTGTTTATTGAGCAGGTATATTGTTTTTTCAGGTCAAGCAAGTTTCAACTGGGCTATAGACTGCCGGGACTGCTTTGTTTTTGACAGGTCCAGCCCATGATGACAACGGGGCACAAAGATCCAGTAGGTATCTACTAGCCTCTGGCCCGCCAGCGTTAGTTATATTTTGTCTTACAACATTCGCAGGAAGTTTTTTATTGAATCAAAAACACAACCCAGTTCTATTTTTCTCTTGAAACGCCATGTCCTACATCCGTTTTCTAATCTCTACCTATAGTTTTACTAGTTCATATACACATATCATTATATTGAAAATACATAAAATTACCTTTTCATATTTACATCCTTATTTTTGTTGTTGTTTTCCCTCCCAAAGCTGATTTTTTTACCACTAGTTTTCCCTTAAACCAACTCAATTGTCCCACGTCTTATTTGCTTACAAAAACAAAACGGTTTTTTTGGCAAATCGATAAGTTCTTAAAAAATGTTTATCATTTCGGGATTACAACAGTTCGGACTCTACCGAAATATGCAAAATAAGGTTGAACTTTTTGACCGTGGTCTTGGGCAGAAAATGGGTTGTAATAAATTACTTAAGAATTAGCAAATGGGCTGCAAATTATTAAAAAAATAGCAAATGGGCTCTAAGTTGTCTGCCACAGATTTGGAGGCTGACTTGTGGGCCTACTAAGTTCATGCGTACACAAGGTTTCTCAAAAAAAGAAACTTAGTCAACAATCGACTCTACCAGCGTCAGACCGTTAGATGTCAATCTAACGGCAATCGTGCTTCTTCAGTCTCTGATCTTCCTGCTCCAGCCGCCCAAACCAGCGCCGACGGAACCGCCTGCTCCCGCCTCCTGTGGCCGGCTGTGCTGCCGAGCAGGCCTCACGGCCCCACTATACTCGCATCCCTGGCCTGTCTGTCCCTCTACTCAACCACACCTTCTGTTATTTTTCGACGACGGCAACCGAACCAGTCAACCCTCATACTCCCCACTGCGTGGGTAGCCACTGTCGTGTCCTCCCCGGCTCCGCGTCATTCCCTTCGTAGGCCTCACCGTCGTCCACCTCCCTGGTGCTCTTGGCGCGGCGTAGTCAATGTGGTCAACGAACAACATCCATCGAAAGTGGATTGTACGTGGAGAGGCTGACAGCTGAGTCCACGGTCGCACACAAGGAAATGCCTCCTTATTACGCGCAAAACAATGATTCCTCCACCTGACATCTGGGACCCATCGGAACGGCCTCTGTATTTCGCGAAAAAATGTTCCCCCAGCTGACAGGTCGGACCCACCAGCTATATCTTCGCACGCAAGGAAGTGCCTCCTTATTGCGCACAAAAAAATGAATACCCCCCTGCCAGCTGGGACCCATCATAGTGGGAGGCTGACTTGTCGGCCTACTAAGTTGACGGGGACGGAGGGCTTTGTCAACTTAGTCAATATAAACGATTCTAGCTCTAGTGATCGTACGATGTCCATCCAACGGCCGTAGTGCTTCTTCAACCTCTGGTCTTCTTGCTCTAGCCGCCCAAACCAGCGCCGGTCGTGCCCTGTGCTCCTGCCTCCCGTGGCCGGCTGTGATGTCGCAGAGGCCTCACCCACACCCCCTGTTATTCTGCGGCGACGACAGCCTCGCGCCGCAGCCGAACCAGTGAACCCTCGTACTCCTCCCCGTGTGGGCTTCCACTGCCGCATCTTCCCTGGCTCCGCATCGTCCCCTTCCTAGGCCTCGTCGTCGTCCACCGCCCTGGTGCTCTCGGCGCGGCGTGGTCAATGTGGTCAAGGAACGATTTCCATCGGAAGAGTGTTGTATGTGGAGAGGCTGACAACTGGGTCCACGGTAGCCGCAAGGAAGTGCCTCCTTATTACACGCAAAATAATTATTCCTCCACCTGACAGCAGGGACCCAACGGATGGGCCACCGTATTTCGCGAAAAAAACTTTCCCCCTGACTGCTAGGACCCACCAGCTACATCTTCACACGCAAGGAAGTGCGTCCGGGCAAAAAAATGATTCGCCCCCTGACTGCTGGGACCCACCAGCTACATCTTCGCACGCAAAGAAGTGCCTGACAGTCGGGACCCACCTGGTCGAAGCGTAGGTAGCATTGTCATTCTGGTCGCGAACGTGTACGTACATACTGGTCAATCAGTCTGTCTACAGGCTGCAGCGATGAACCGTGGCCTTGCAAGGAAGGAAAGGCACGTGTCGTAGTAGAGGCGTGCACGTGTCATAGTAGAGGCGCACACGTAGCATGTACACGTATGTACAGCGGCCAGGGTGCAAGAAAGTAAATACGGCCACGTACATACATATGGGCGGGGTTTCGAACGCCTACTCGCGCATACGTATGGCCAGGGCTCTGATACGTCTCCAACGTATCTATAATTTTTTTATTGTTCCATGCTATTATATTATCCATCTAGGATGTTTTATATGCATTTATATGCTATTTTATATGATTTTTGGGACTAACCTATTAACCTATAGCCTAGTGTCAATTTTTGTTTTTTCCTTATTTTTGAGTTTTACAGAAAAGGAATACCAAACGGAGTCCAATTGGAGTGCCAATTTTTGATGATTATTTATGGACCAAAAGAAGCCCCCGAAGTAAAAGAGTTGGACAAAAGAGTCTCGAGCCGTCCATGAGGGTAAGGTGTGCCTACCCACCTGGGCGCGCCCCCTATCTCGTGGACGACTCGGAGACCCCCCCCCCCTGACGTGAGACTGACACCAGAAATTCCTATAAATATAGAAACCCCTGAAAAGAAACCTAGATCAGGAGTTCCGCCGCGGCAAGCCTCTGTAGCCACGAAAAACCAATCGGGACCCTGTTCCGGCACCCTACCGGAGGGGGGATCCATCACCGGTGGCCATCTTCATCATCCCGGTGCTCTCTATGACGAGGAGGGAGTAGTTCACCCTCGGGGCTGAGGGTATGTACCAGTAGCTATGTGTTTGATCTCTCTCTCTCATGTTCTTGATATGGCACGATCTTGATGTACCGCGAGCTTTGCTACTATAGTTGGATCTTATGATGTTTCTCCCCCTCTATCTCCTTGTAATGGATTGAGTTTTCCCTTTGAAGTTATCTTATTGGATTTAGTTTTTAAGGATTTGAGAACACTTGATGTATGTCTTGCATGTGCTTATCTGTGGTGACAATGGGATATTCACGTGATCTACTTGATGTATGTTTTGGTGATCAACTTGCGGTTTCAGTGACCTTGTGAACTTATGCATAGGGGTTGGCACACGTTTTCGTCTTGACTCTCTGGTAGAAACTTTGGGGCGCTATTTGAAGTTATTTGTGTTGGTTTGAATAGATGAATCTGAGATTGTGTGATGCATGTCGTGTAATCATACCCACGGATACTTGAGGTGACATTGGAGTATCTAGGTGACATTAGGGTTTTGGTTGATTTGTATCTTAAGGTGTTATTTTACTATGAACTCTAGGGCTGTTTGTGACACTTATAGGAATAGCCCAATGGATTGATCGGAAAGAATAACTTTGAGGTGGTTCCGTACCCTACAATAATATCTTCGTTTGTTCTCTGCTATTAGTGACTTTGGAGTGACTCTTTGTTGCATGTTGAGGGATAGTTATATCATCCAATTATGTTATTATTGTTGAGAGAACTTGCACTAGTGAAAGTATGAACCCTAGTCCTTATTTCCTACCATTGCAATACAGTTTACGCTCACTTTTGTTAATTGCTACCTTGCTGTTTTTATAATTTCAGATTACAAATACCCATATCTACCATCCATATTGCACTCGTATCACCATCTCTTTGTCGAACTAGTGCACCTATACAATTTACCATTGTATTGGGTGTGTTGGGGACACAAGAGACTCTTTGGTATTTGGTTGCAGGGTTGTTTGAGAGATACCATCTTCACCCTATGCCTCCCACGGTGATAAACCTTAGGTCATCCACTTGAGGGAAATTTGCTACTGTCCTACAAACCTCTACACTTGGAGGCCCAACAACATCTACAAGAAGAAAGTTGCATAGTAGACATCAGGCTCGTGTACATGGATGGGTCGGAACAGAGAAACTGCGTCGTCGTCGTGTTCATGGGGAGGCAACCGGCTGGGTTGGAACGGAATGCGTTGTCGTGTTCATCGGGAGGGCTTGGACAGAACAGCCGATGGAAACAAGGCCTGGCGTACCACAGAACGGAGGAAACGGCCTTGTGTTTGACCGGCCATGGTCAAAACGGGATCCTGTTCATCGGGAGGAGTCTGTGTACCACAAAATGGAGGAAACAAACTTCTATTGCACCTCCTATGGTCGAAACGGGGTCCTGTTGATCGGGAGGGGTGTGGTGTACCGCAAAACAGAGGAAACAGACTTGTGTTGGAGCGCTACAGTCAAAACGGGGGTCCTGTTCATCGGGAGGGGTGTGGCATACCGCAAAACGGGACTCCACGGGATACTGTTCATCTCCACTGTCGACCTCCTCCAGCCTCCACGGGCTACTGTTCATCCACCATCGACCTCCTCGAGCCTCCACCTGCGATTGTTCATCCACGGGCTCCTGTTCATCCAGCCTCCACCGCTCCTCCACCGGCTACTGTTCGACCAGCCCTCTCCACGGGGTCCTATTCAACCACCCCTCCATGGGCTACTGTTCATCCAGCCCTCCACCGGCTACTATTCAACCAGCCCTCCACGGGGACGTCCTGTTCATCCAGCCCTCCACGGGGTCCTGTTCATCCACCCCCAACCGGCCCGGTCGGGGTCCTGTTCATCCAGAGGCAACACCACAAGGTCCTGTTCATCCACCCCCACCGGGAACTGTTCATCCACCCCCCCCCCAACAACGCTCACTTTTCATTAAGGGAAGGAGGCAGCAGGGTTCGATTGGCTTCAGTTAGCAGCAGTAGCAAAGGAATCGCTCAGGTTCAGTTAACAGAAAGGGATCGATTGCTTGGGTTCAGTAACATAGCTAGTGCAATCGCTCGGGTACAGTTAGAGCCCAACGCCTTGCAGACACGCGCGTGCGTGTATGAGAGAAACCCGCATCGCTCAGCCCCCGACCACCCACAATAACCGGGAACTCCTCAAAATTTTCCTCGCCCTTGCTTCTACCATGGTTTTTTTCCATCATGGATGGCCCAAAGAATGTCATGCAGTTGCGTCTCCGGCCCACCCAGGATGAAAAGCCCATTTCCTGTCATGATTTTTTATTATAGAAGTAGGAGCCCACCACATCTATGATGACACTGGGGTTTTTCACAATTATCATCATAGAAGTGTCATAAGCATGACAGAAAAAATTTCGTTTGGCCCAAAATGTCACGGATGTGTCTTTTTTTTGTAGTGATCCCACACAGTCAGCCCCCGCTAAACGTTTCCGTTCGTATGTACATTCCACACAGTCCATCCAAGGAATACGTTTCCGTTAGTATGAACATCACAAACAGTCAATAATTTTGAAGCGTGTGTGATAAGGTGACTATCGCAAACATTTAATAAGAAAGAACTCTGTACAATGTTGTTGTTAATCGCACATGTTTTTTCTTGGCCGATTGTGTGTGTAGTGGAGATTGATCGCACACGTTTTTTCCTGGCTGATCGTGTTTGCGGTGGATATTGATCGCACACATAGTGGATCCTAGAGACGTGTCTGATCTTCATGTCTATCGCAGACGTTTCGCTTTTGCAAATCGTGTGCAGTGTAATCTATAATTAATCCGTAATTTAAAAATCACCTTTTTGAATTTGAAAGTAGGCAATCACTTATTTCATATCCAACCAGGTTTATTACAAATATAGGTTCAACCACAAATGCATAATTCGATGCACAGGTACATATACTGAAGAACTACAGAAGCACCAAGTAAAGAATGATGAACCGCAGTTGTACTAAAGACTGTAAAGAGATAGGCGAAAGACATTCTGTTTGCTAGAGAAGCTAAAGCGGAATGCCCATATTGTGCCCTCCTCCATGTGTAATGCGCGCATGACTCTAGGCCAACCGCTTGTGATGGTTGCCTGTCCATCCTTCACTATCTTCATTACGACTTCTTGATGCTCATTGTAGTCTGGATGAAATACTTTAACCTTCATTGCGTGTCCACCAATCATGTACTTTGGGATGTTATCTTGAGTGAATTGCTTCGGAAACTACTGCGAACGAAAAAGACTCAGACATTGTTATCTAACAACTCATTATGGGTAGTAAAAAGAGAAGGCTGCAGAGTTTGTAGTTACCATCCTATAGCTCACTGTTGTGTTGGATAGAGCATAAACAAATAATTTTCTTGCCACCATTCGTGTCTTTTTGCTAATAATGCTTATCAGTTTCCTCACTTGATGCTTGCTCATGAATATCTCATTGCCCCATACGCAAAAGGGTCGATGCGTGGATCCTTGCCAAGGGCATATGTACCTACAAGCAACAAGTCAATATTAGAAGCTAACAAGTGTCCATGCCTGGATCTATATGCACTGCATTATGGAACGACGGGGGAGTACAAGTCGAGGGATGAAGCTAACCTCGGCGGAAAATGGTGGCCACTCCCGTTGTTATCCTGCATAAGTAGTGGAAAGCATGATAAGTACGGAAAACTTAACATCAAACAAATATAGCAAAGGTAAACAATATCATCTCCAAATGATAGCTTGAATGTGTTGGTTTCAGCATGCTGTTAAAGCATATATAAAATAGAAGGCAATGTTACCGACAGCAGGCTTAACAGCCATCAAATATTGCAATTCAAACTAGTATTGTTGAAAATGAATAGAACGTAGGTAATGCTTAAGCATCATTGGATAAATGTGTACAACTGAAATAAAGGGCATGTGTTAACTACGCCAGCCATAACTGGAACCAAATATAGCCGTTCAAACTGGTATTGATGCAGTCGAGTGACATAGTTCTGACTTGCACATAATGAACAACACATTGTGAATGACTGAAATAAACAAGGCATAAATGATCAGTATAACAACAAAATATAGTCATTGAAAACTGGACAGAGTCTCACTGCAACCAACCTAACAAGCAAATAAAGATAAACATGGCATATGCTTGAAAACTGGACAAATGCTCACTACAACCAACATAACAAGCAAATACAGATAAACAAGGCATCTGCTTGAAAACTGGACAAATGCTAAAAAAAGCACCTAACAACCAAATACAGATAAACAAGGCATCGACTTGATAACTGGACAAATGCTCACTGCAAGCAAACTAAGACAAAATACATATAAACAAGGCATCAGCTCGATAACTGGAAAAATGCTCACTGCAACCAACCTAACAACCTAACACAGATAAACAAGGCATCTACTCACTATAAACAACCAAATATAGCCATTCGTGAAACTGAAGTGGACAATTCATACTTAAACATCACATAACCCTATTGAACAATACACTTTTGCATAACTGAAATAATTAAACACGACACGGTTATAGCACCGCACGGCAAATGCTACTACAACAAAGGGTATGGGTTGGCAAGCTAGAAAAGGTAAGATTTGCTGATAGGATGTTGCCTCACATTTCATGGACGGGATCCTTCCCGTTGGAAGAGCACAGACCCATGGTGGAAGAACCTTTGTGGGTGCCCTCCTCGTGGTCGTGGTCGTGGTCGATGATATCTTACTTGGCAATTGAGGATTCCAAGCCGTCGCCGTAGAACATGTCCTTCAGAAATGACAAAATGGGCTCGTTGGCGTATAAGGATCGCAAATCCTTGACCGCTTGGCGGAGGAGATCAGCGGTAGGGCTGTCGAAGAGATCGACGATGGTTGAACCAAAGGGGTTGGGGATGGACCATGTAATCTATGACATAGCCCGCGTGAAGCCGTCGCTATCGACGAGCTTGATGTCGTAGCGAGCTTTCCCGAGATACAGTAATACACAAGCCCGCTGACATGAAGCCTTCGACATGGCAACGTAGTCAACGTCTTCGTCGGCTTCCGCGGTGACGTGTTGCTCCAGGATCGACAGGTCAGGGCGAATGGCGGCCACCTCGCCAACGTCTGCCGGAGAGGCCGTGATAAATGACTTCTTGGATGAACGCTCGTTGGGCTCCCCGGGATACGTGGTTGAGCTTAGGCTGCGACATTATGGAGCAAGGGATGTGGATCTGGCGGGGAGGGACACCGCAGGCCTCATCTAAAAACTCAGGGGAGTGGGGCGACGGTATGGGAATCGCTGGGTAACCTGAACTTTATTATCTAAGCTAGGAGGAATGGGCAGACCGGCATGGGTTGGCGGCAGCGCCGGTGGCATCCGCGAGCTAGGGTTCTAGGGGGAGGGGCGGGTGGGGGGACCATGGTGGTGGTGGTTGGGGGGTGTGCTGTTTGAGGATACGCCGTGGCTACTAAAATTTTTAGTAATGGTGGGCGAAGATGGTGGTGGACGAGGGAGGGCGATGGTTCAAATGCCTCAGCTACAGCAATTTTACTATAAGGTTGGTGCTGGAGGAGTGTGGGCGATGGTTGAAGTACGACGACTACTAAAATTTGGGTAAAGGAATTGATGCGGGGCGGGAGTGCCCAAGATCGCGCACAGTCCAATAAGAATATGCATGTATGATAATAATGAAAAGTGGCAGAACCGTCGATTTTTGCAATGCTCAAGGCGGGTAGCTTGTTTTTATATTTATAGCTAGCTGGTCTATCGCATACGGTTCGTCCTAATTTCTAAATAAACTCACCCGCCTTTAGCTTGCGCAGTTGTGGGCATTTTACAGCGCACTTGCATCGCACATGGTTAAGCCGGTACATGCACCATTTTGCTCGCGCTTGCGCAGTTGTGGTGATTTCACAGTGCACTTGCATCGCACACGGTTAAACCAGTATCTCCACCATTTGCTCGCGCTTGCGCAGTCGTGGTGATTTTACAGCGCACTTGAATCGCACACGGTTAAGCCAGTACATGCACCATTTTGCTCGCGCACATTTTTTCTTTTAGAAATTGTGTGCGATGGCTGGTGTGTCGCCGCCTAGCCTTCAATGAGCAGTGACACTGGTAGCGGGAAACCGATGGGAGAAGAGGCGGGAAACCAATGAGAGGAGTGGTGGGAAACGGTAGCCTGTTTAGAAAACGTACAAGAGAAGGAAGCGTGAGCTAGCACGACGCATGCGCATAGTGCTTACCCATGTACTACATGTGCTGTCGAAAGGGCTGAGGGTTGTCGTTCGATCTGGGAGCATCCAACGGTGCAGATGTACGATCCGTGGGGTTTGGGTTCTGGCCAATCAGAATGCACGACTCAGATCGCGGGCGGCATCGGCCATGGTTTGGTAGGCACACGGCTTTCGTTTGGCCTTTTTATACACTAATTGAGTTTCCTAGGCATTTAATGTCCACAATTCAAACCTGAACTTCAAATACATGCTCCAGTTCACCAAAATGGCTAGAACAATTATACATGTGTCCTTGGGTGCATGTTTTGGTCCCATGCTGGGAATGGGAACGAATTACAACCATACCGGCGTCCTGGCTTATGCTAAAACATTTAGAATCTCGGTTTTTAAATCCTCGTAAATCCTAAACTCACCAGAAAGTCATGAAAGTTGGCATGGTGTCATGTCATGGCGCATATATGTCGTGGTAAAAACATTGTCCAATTTGGGCTAAGCTTTATTACAAACCTCAAATGAACTCTTAAAAGGTTGAAAATTGACATGGTATCATCATTTCACCCACATAGCATGTTCTAAAAGGTTGAGAGGGTTACGGCAAAAACTGGATGCACTTCGTGTGCAAAATGGATAATCTCTTTCGAAGTATCAGGGTTTCGAACAAAAACTCATCTGTTACAAAGGGATTTCATTTTTTGAACTTATTTGAACTCTATACTTTTTGTGTGTTCAAAATGCACCATTCAAAGCCACATCATCAATTTTCAACCCTTTCTAACTTCATTTGGTATTTTTCATGCATTTACTTTTTTTAGCTAAATGACCCTGAAATTGAAAAGCACTTCAAATGAACTCTAAAGAGGTTGAAAGTTGGCATGGTATCATCATTTCACCCGCATAGCATGTTCTAAAAAGTTGAGAGGGTTAAGGCAAAAACTGGATGCACTTTGTGTGCAAAATGGACAATCTCTTTCAAAGGCATGGTGTCACGTCATGGCACATATATGTCGTGGTAAAAACACTGTACAATTTGGGCCAAGCTTTATTACGAACCTCTTACAAATCGGAGCTTCTCTCAACAAGAAGCCTTGTGGTTATGATAGGGAAACACGTTCCCCTTGTTGTCGAAACGTAATCACGGCCTCTTTTCGCCTTGTATTTTCTTCTACGGCAACATGGAACTATATGATATCCATGATGAAATTTAAACTTATTCAGGGTTCGTTTGGCCTTTTTATACACTAATTGAGTTTTCTAGGCATTTAATGTCCACAATTCAAATCTGAACTACAAATACATGCTCAAGTTCACCAAAATGGCTAGAAAAATTGTACATGCATGTGTCCTTGGGTGCATGTTTAATTAGATCCCATGCCAGGAATGAGAATGAATTACAACCATACATGCGTCTTGGCTCGTCCTCAAACATTTGGAATCTCGGGTTTTAAATACCCATAAAATCCAAAACTCACCAGAAAGTCATCAAAGGTGGCATGGTGTCACGTCATGGCACATATATGTCGTGGTATAAACATTGCCAATTTGGGCCAAGATTTATTACAAACCTCTTACAAACCAGAGCTTCTCTCAACAAGAAGCCTTGTGGTCCCGATAGGGAAACATGTTCCCCTTGTTGTCGAAACGTAATCACGACCTCTTTTCGCCTTGTATTTTCTTCTATGGACAACATGGAACTACATGATATCCATGCTGAAATTTAAACTTATTCAGGGTTCGTTTGGCATTTTTATACACTAATTGAGTTTCCTAGGCATTTAATGTCCATAATTCAAATTTGAAGTACAAATACATGCTCCAGTTCACCAAAATGGCTAGAAAAATTATACATGCATGTTGTTGGTGTCAAAACCGGCGGATTTTGGGTAGGGGTCCCGAACTGTGTGTCTAAGGCTAATGGTAACAGGAGGCGGGGGACACGATGTTTACCCAGGTTCGGGCCCTCTCGATGGAGGTAATACCCTACTTCCTGCTTGATTGATCTTGACGATATGAGTATTATAAGAGTTGATCTACCACGAGATCGTAGAGGCTAAACCCTAGAAGCTAGCCTATGATTATGATTGTTGTTGTCCTACGGACTAAACCCTCCGGTTTATATAGACATCGGAGGGGGCTAGGATTACACAGAGTCGGCTATAGAGAAGGAGATCTACATACCCGAATTGCCAAGTTTGCCTTCCACGCAAAGGAGAGTCCCATCCGGACACGGGATGAAGTCTTCAATCTTGTATCTTCATAGTCCAACAGTCCGGCCAAAGTATATAGTCTGGCTGTCCGAGGACCCCTTAATCCCGGACTCCCTCAGTAACCCCTGAACCAGGCATCAATGATGATAAGTCCGATGCGCAGATTGTCTTCGGCATTGCAAGGCGGGTTCCTTCTCCGAATACTCCATAGAAGATTTTGAACACAAGAGTTGTGTCTGGCTCTGCAAAACAAATTCCACATACCGCCGTAGAGAGCACAATATTCCACAAATCTAATCTGCTAACAATTTTCCATAGTGTGACTTCACACCACGACCCGATCATTATTCGAACCGCTTTTCACAACCTTCCACCGCACATATCGCGAGGCAGTTTTATCGGCACGTCTTGTTGAAGCAGAGATCGTGTCCCCTTATCACGGGATTCTCATGAATACTGGTGTGGGTAACCCAACCTTGCCATCAATTGTGGCACTTGGGGAATAAGCGAATTTACTGGGCAAGTGGGGAGGCGCAGGATCTCCGCTGCCTTTATAAGGGGATAAGAACTCCCTTTTTCACCCACGCCTTCTTCTTCCTCTCCTCATCCATTCCTTTTCGCTCGAGCCCTAGTGTCCAAGTGTTTGTCTTCTCTGCCCAAAAAGGTTTTCCGAAAATGTCCAGGTCCGGAGCAGGAGGCAAATGGATGGCCTCTACCATCCGGGAGAAGGATATCAAAAAGTTTCGGGGGGGGGGGGGTATTTGGCCAAGAGAATTGGCCACCGTCTTCTGACGGCGGGACAGATCATCCCCACTCCGGAACCCCACGAGAGGGTGGTATTCCTCCCTCATTTTGTCCGCGGGCTAGGGTTTCCCCTTCACCCATTCGTTCGTGGTATCATGTATTATTACGGGATTGATTTTCATGATCAATCCCCAAATTCCTTCCTCAACATCTCAACATTCATCATCGTGTGTGAGGCCTTTCTCCTCATCCCGCCACACTTTGGCTTATGGCTGAAGGTTTTTAACGTGAAGCCCAAGGTAGTGAGCGGCGAGCATGCTGAGTGCGGAGGCGCTATGGTGAGCAAGATTCCCAACGTTACATGGCCAACAAGTACTTTCAATGATTCCGTCAAGGAGTGGCATCAGCAGTGGTTTTACATCACTAAGTCGCGCGGCAAGGAATGGGCCACCGCTCCGGAGTTCAGATCCGGATCCCCCCTGCGACTTATGTCCTGGCCCAAGAAGGGCCCGAACTAGGCTTCGTCTGATGAACTATCGGTGTTCCAGACGCGCGTCCAAGATATGGAAGACAAGAACATCAAGCTTGTCAATGTAGTCTAGGTGATGTTAGTTCGCCGCATTCTACCTTGTCAACACCGGGCTTGCAATTTATGGGAGTTTGACCCAGCCAAGCACCAGACCCTGCTAGAGCTCTTTGGCTCCTCGCACAAGGACACCTGGAAGGTGCTTTTCAAGTCCGGCAAATCGTGGTCGGACTCCACCGAGGACCGCGGGTACCAACAGTCCCGCCCTGCAAGTTCGGTAAGTAATTGTACGTTGACAATTCATATGTTTTATTTGCATATCCTAAGGAAAATGTGTCGGTGTTCTGGGAATGGGGGTCCCTAGACTTGCCTGCCTGCGGCCTGTGGCGTGGCTCAAAGGGGGGCCAGCATGGCCCATCTTCATCAACACGAGCTCAAGACCCTCGCGAGGGGCCAAGCCTCGCGGGGCGGGCAACAAGGAGCTTCCTCAGGCGCGGCCTCGTTAGGCTGGCTCACGAGGAGGCGGAGAGATCAATGCGGGGTACCTCGCGAGGTGCCCATGACGCAAGCCATGACGACCAAGGGCGCCAGGCGGGTGCCAGCCCGCGCTGCGTCCTCCTTTCCTCTTTGGTGCAAAGGGAGCAAGCGCAAGCGAGAGTATCAAGCAAAGGCGTCCGTTCCGGTGCAACAAGACCAAGACCAGTCCAACGGCAGGATGGAGGTCATCGTGGAGCCCAAGTCGGCGTCACCACCAGAGCCTTTGACAGGCGAGGACCAACTTTAGTCAGGATAAGTGTACCAGATGTTCCCCTTCAAAATGGCCAATTGTTGGCACCCTTCCCGCTCAATATTTGGGAAGAGGCCCGGGGCCTTTGCCTATAAATAGGGCTAGCCACCATAGTATAGGGCATCTCGAATTGACCCCTCCGAAGGGACAACACCACCACAAGAACAAACCCTCGCGAGGCTATTCTTCCTTGTATTGTTCATCATCCGCCCAAGAGGCAATCCACCACACCACGCACTGGAGTAGGGTATTACACCGCAATGGTGGCCTGAACCAGTATAAACACTGTGTCTCTTGTCTTGTTCTTTTCATAGCTTAGATTCCGGCATGGCGGTGGGGTGCAGGTAGGTATTAGAGGGCGAGATCTGCGCGCGCACCCCAGTGTTCGAACCTCAAGGGTCTGCCGAACCCGGAATCCAACATTTGACGCGCCAGGTAGGGGGTGTGCCGAAGTTTTCCCTTCCGCCACCGCTGCAACCCACCTCGCGATGAGCAGCCCGCCGCTCGCTCCGGCCACCCGCGCCAGCGCTGGGGCCAGGGGCTCCGAACCCTGGGCCCAGCCTTGCAACGGGTGCGGTGGCCGGACAAGTTCAAGCGAACGACGCCGCCGTGCTACACGGGCACGACCGACCCGCTGGCCTTCCTGCTGGCATACGAGGAAGCCATCCTCGACGCCGGAGGTGACGACAGGGTCATGGCCAGATGGCTTCCCGTGGCCCTCGCCGGCGCTCCGCGCGCATGGCTGCTCCAACTGCCGGCGGCCTCCATGGCCTCTTGGGAAGAGCTGCGCGGACTCTTCCTCACCCACCACGCTGCACCAACGCCTCCAGTTGTCGCCGCCCTCCTGGGCGGTTCGCAGGCGCCGCCTACAAGCCACCACGTCAAGCCGTTCGCCCGCTGGGTCGGCACCGCCTCCAAGCGGCAAGAAGCTCTCCCGGGCCGGTTAGCGCCAAAGGCCGGTCTGACCTTCAGCTCAGAGGACGACCCCTCCAACTCAGCCTGCTAAGGCACGCTCCCCATGCTATGCACCCAAACCATCTGCCAGGTGGCCGTCACCCGAACTCTCATCGACGGCGGCGCGGGCCTCAACGTGCTCTCAGTAGAGGCCTTCAACCTCCTCGGCATACCCCGGGAGCGGCTGCAACCCAGCCGGCCCTTCTCAGGCGTCGGGGGCGGGTCGTCCAGCTCCTTGGGACAGATCCGGCTACCTGTAGCCTTTGGCACCTATGACAACTTCCGCACGGAGCTGATCGATTTCGACATCGCCCCCATCAGCCTCCCCTAAAACGCCATCCTCGGTTATCCGGCGCTGGCCCAGTTCATGGCCGCGACTCACCCAGCGTACAACCTCATGAAGATGCCCGGGAGCCACGGTGCCCTCACCGTGCACGGAGACACCAAAGACGCATTGCAAGTGCTCAAGCTCGCCTTCAAGGAGGCGGCGGCGGCACAGCCCGCTGACGCGGAGATCCCCGAGCCCAAGGGGGCTGCGCCAACCAAGAAGAAACAGTTGTTCACTCAAGACAGAGCAGAGACCAAGCAAGTACCCGTCGACGAGGACGGGTCCACTAACGCTACTTTCACCATAGGCGCCAACCTCGAGCCCGAGCAGGAGGAAGCCCTTGTCAAGTTCCTGCGCACAAATAAGAAGGTATTCGCCTGGGAGCCCGATCAATTGGCGGGGATCCCTAGGGGCGTAATCGAGCATCACCTCAACGTGTGCCCCAACGTACGCCCTGTGAAGCAGAAGGCAAGGCGACAGTCCACTAAAAAACAGGCTTTCATCATCCAAGAGACCCGCAAACTAGAGGCCGCTGGGGTCATTCGCGAGGTCCGATATCCAGATTGGTTGGCCAACCCTGTCGTTGTGCCAAAGAAGGGAGGGAAGGAACACATGTGTGTCGACTTCACCAACCTCAACAAGGCGTGCCCGCAAGACCCGTTCCCGCTCCCCCGCATCGACCAGATCGTCGATTCCACCGCAGGGTGCGACCTGTTATGCTTCTTGGATGCCTTCTCCAGATATCACCAGATCAAGATAGCGGTAGAAGACGTAGAAAAGACAGCCTTCCTAACCCCGTGTGGGGTGTACTGCTACACGTGCATGCCATTCGGGCTGCGCAACACAGGGGCGACCTTCCAGCGGTTGATGCACATCACCTTGGGTCCGTAGCTCGGGAAGAATGTTGAGGCTTACGTCGATGATGTTGTGGTGAAGTCTCGGGAGGCCAGGACCCTGATACAAGACCTGGAGGAAACCTTCGCGAGCCTTGACGCAGTGAACCTATGGCTCAACCCGGAGAAGTGTGTGTTTGGAGTCCCCTCGGGTAAGCTCTTGGGTTTCCTCGTGTCCCACTGAGGCATCGAGGCTAACCCGGAAATGGTCAAGGCGGTCGAGGACATGAGCCCGCCGAAGACCCTCAGAGAAATGCAGAAGCTCACTGGGCGTGTGACTGCGCTAAGGCGCTTCATCTCCAAGTTGGGAGAACGAGCCCTGCCTTTCTTCCAACTGATGAAGAAAAAAGGGCCCTTTGAATGGACTGAAGAGGCCAACAAGGCGTTTCAAGATCTCAAGAGGTACCTAACCAGCCCTCCGGTCATGGTGGCCCCACGCCCGCAAGAACCACTGGTACTCTACCTCGCCACCACTCCCTACTCCGCTAGCGCAGCCCTGGTGGCGGTTAGGGAGGAGCGTCAAGTCAAAACCACAGCAGCAGCCCGGGCCAAGGCAAAGCGGGAACAAGGAAGACCCACAAGAACCACTACCACGGCCGAAGGAGATCGGCCGCCGCAGGGGAACGCGCTGGGGATGGAAGGGACCCCTCCCCCAGACAGCCGGCCTTTGGAGGCTCCATCGCCTCAGGAGGTGCCACGGTCTCTGGAGGGCGCCATCGGCACCGACGCCCCAAACCTCGTCGAGCACCCAGTCTACTTCGTCAGCATGGTGTTGCGGGACGCGAGGGCACGGTACCCCATTATCTCAGAAACTCCTCCTCGCGCTGCTGGTGGCCTCGCACAAGCTGCGGCACTATTTTCAGGGTCACCCCATC
The DNA here is from genome assembly GCF_018294505.1 of Triticum aestivum. NCBI lineage: Eukaryota > Viridiplantae > Streptophyta > Magnoliopsida > Poales > Poaceae > Triticum > Triticum aestivum. Next base: position 451,432,300 of record NC_057795.1, on the reverse strand, counting down.
AAAGTCGTCTCGGCATACCCCTTGGAGAGGGTGCTCAGGAGCCCTAACTCAGCCGGAAGGGTCGCTGAGTGGAACATTGAGCTATAAGCATTCCAGCTCGAGTTCAGCACGACCAGAGTCATCAAAGGGGTCGCATTGGCAGATTTCGTGGCAGAATGGACGGAGGCACCGGGCCTTAAGGCTGACGAGGATCGGTCCCTCTCCCCGGGAAGCGAGGCGCCAGAAGGCTGGGTCATGTACTTTGACGGGGCGTTCTCCAAACATGGCGCAGGGGCTGGAGCGGTGCTTATATCTCCCACTCAGGACAAGCTCTATTATGCTGTGCAGCTCTGTTTCCAACAAGGTGAGAAGGTCTCCAACAATATAGCAAAGTATGAAGGTCTGATAGCAGGCTTGAAGGCCGCAGCTACCCTGGGGGTGAAGCGCCTTACCATCAAGGGCGATTCGCAACTCCTCGTCAACTTCTCCAACAAGGTGTACGAGCCAAAAGATGAGCACATGGAAGCCTATCTTGCGGAGGTTCGCAGAATGGAGAAGCAGTTCTGGGGGTTGGAGTTGTAACATGTGCCCCGCGGCACCAATCAGGAGGCCGATGACATCACCAAGCGAGCATCCAGGCGGTTACCTCAGGAGCCTAGCGTCTTCGAGGAGCGGCTCTTCAAGCCCTCGGCCATGCCATCACTATCCAACACGGCGCAGCCTTGGGAGGAGCTCCCCTGGCCGCTTGTCTTGGGAGCCCCGATCTGTGGCCCGGCCTCAGGAACGCGCCTACTCCTGACGATGGAGCCTCAGGAGGGATACTGGATCACAGAGCTCGGGAGTTACTTAATGCACGGGAGCCTGCCAGAGAAGGAGGAGGAAGCGGAGCGTGTGGCACGGCAAGCCACAGCATACTGCATCAGGGATGGAGAGCTCTACCGGAAGCGGCCAAATGATGTGTCCCTACGCTGCATCTCCAGGGAGCAAGGGAAGGAACTGTTGGCAGATATACACGGCGGAGATTGTGGGCATCATTCATCATCGCGGACCCTCGTAGGCAAGGCATTTCGCAGTGGATTCTATTGGCCCACTGCGCTCAACGACGCCGTCGAACTGGTGAAGGCTTGCGAGGCCTGCCAGTTCCATGCCAAGCAGATCCATCAGCCGACAGGAGGTCTGCAGACTATACCACTCTCGTGGCCATTCGCAGTCTCGGCGCTGGACATCCTGGGCCTTTTTCCTCGGGCGCCAGGGGGCTATCGCTACCTCTATGTCGTTGTGGACAAGTTCACCAAGTGGGCTGAAGTGGAAGCCGTCCGCACCATCCCCGCGGGTTCCGCGGTCAAATTCATCAAGGGCGTCGTGAGCCGATTCGGGGTGCCGAACCGCATCATCACCGACAATGGTTCGCAGTTCACCAGCAACCTCTTCAAAACATACTGTGCTAAACTTGGAACGCAGATATGCTACGCTTCGGTGGCGCACCCCTGAAGCAACGGCTAGGCTGAGCGAGCCAACGCAGAGGTCCTAAGGGGCCTCAAGACCAGGACGTTCAAGAAGAAGCTGGAGGCCTGCGGCAGGGGTTGGTATGATGAGCTTCAGTCTGTGTTGTGGTCCATCCGCACCATTGTGACCAAGCCAACCGGAGGAACCTGGTTCTTCCTGGTCTATGGGGCCGAAGCAGTCCTCCCTCACGAGGCCAGACGTCATTCCGCACGGGTCCTGGCGTTCGACGAGGCGCAGCAGGACGCCATGCGGGGGATGGACCTCGTGCTGGGGGAGGAACGTCGTCGGGAAGCCGCGTTACGAGCGGCGAGGTACCAACAAGCACTGCGGCGATACCACTACCGCAACATCCGCCCCAGAACTCTTGAGGTAGGAGACCTCGTGCTCAGGTGGGTTCTCTCCAGGGAGGGACTGCGTAAGCTCTCTCCCATGTGGGAGGGCCCGTTCAAGGTTGTTCATGTTTCCAGGCCCGGCTCCGCGCACTTGGAGACTCAGGAGGGGGTGCCAGCTCAGAACGCGTGGAACATCCAGCACCTCCGAAGGTTTTACCCCTGAAAAGGCCCAGAGCCTGTTAAGAAGGTGAATGCCTGTGAAGACTATCTTTTTGGAAAAGGCCCAGAGCCTGTGAAGAAGGCGAACGCCTGTGAAGACTATCTTTTTGGAAAAGTCCCAGAGCCTGTGAAGAAGGCGAACGCCTGTGAAGACTATCTTTTTGGAAAAGGCCCAGAGCCTGTGAAGAAGGCGAACGCCTGTGAAGACTATCTTTTTGGAAAAGGCCCAGGGCTTGTGAAGAAGGCGAACGCCTGTGAAGACTATCTTTTTGGAAAAGGCCCAGAGCCTGTGAAGAAGGCGAACGCCTGTGAAGACTATCTTTTTGGAAAAGGCCCGGAGCCTGTGAAGAGGGCAAATGCCCGTGAAGATTGTTTCCCCCGAGAAAGGCCCGGAGCCTGTGAAGAAGGCCAACACCTGTGAAGCTCACCGCCCGTGACACTCTCACGTAATAATGAGTTAGGGCTGTACACGCCCCGGAGTCTCAGGAGCGCCGGCCTCAGGCCCTGGGGCTCCCTCCCACGCCCAGTGGCAGCACTTAGCTTCGTGTTGGTGAGAAGACGTCGAAGACTAGATTAGGTGCCGGACGCGGCTTTTTCATTTGCTTTCTGCAGCTGGCTTGTTCATTCTCATTCGAAGTTTTATTGAAGCTGTCGCTGTGTTTGGCTTATGGCTCTTCGGCTTTTCTCGCTTTCCTGCCCTGATTTCTCTCGCGCAAGTCTCGTGAGGGAGCACCGCGGGCGCCCTCGCGAGTGTTTTCTGCCCTCGTCGTTCGAGGCTTCCCAACCCTGGTCCATCATTAGAGCTCCCCTCCAGTCCATTCCCCACGGGCACCGCAACACAAACACAGGGCCTGGGTCGGTCACCTCCACAGCTAAGGCCGGAAACTACCTCTCTAGACTAACCCTCGCAGGACATGCAACGATCAGCGAAGTTTCGGCCTAGGGAAGCAGGGGCCACGGCAGGCCCTCTCCCCGAGATAAGTAATTTCTGCGCGCAGGCGCGCAACATAAAGGCACAATACCCGGATAGCGGAAGCAATACAGTAGTTAAACAACAATAGTCCAAGTACGCCCTCGTGGGGCCCTACACTACTGTCTTTTTGCGCAGGAAAAGGGAAAAAGAACAAAACAGGCGCGACTCGCCTGGCGCCAGCTCGCGAGAGAGGCTCAAACTGCCTCCGGAGCTCAGGAGGACTCTGTCTCGTGTTTCACCGGGGCACGGTGGCGGGCGGACCCGCTACCTCCCTCCAGGCGGGCGCGACGGCGCGGAGGCTGATCGCGGCCACCGCTGGAGGAGCCGCTGCCCGAAGAAGAGCCGTCGAAGCTCGATGAACCTAGACCACCACCGGTCGCTCGCACGCTGTCATCGTCGTCGTCGTCGAGGCTGGACGCACGGCCGCGGTCGTCGCTCTCAGGGCAGCACCCGGCGCGGCGACCATCATCCCCGAACACCCTCACGTAGAGGGTGGCATCGCCGTCGAACTTGAAGTGTAGGGTGCATCGCCGGGTCAGACCACGCGCGCGGGCAAACGTTTGCCAGCCGCGGGTCAGGACCAAGCTCCCGACTGCAGAAACCTCCAGCGAAGCCCAGGAGGCTCGACGGCAACAACCGTCCGCCTGAAGCCAGAGGCCGCCCAGAGCTCCAGCCGGAAGCTCACCTAGGAGGAAGCGAGGAAGTTGGAGCCGGGTGCGGGCCGGTTCCGCCGCCCACACGACGAACTCCGCAGTACCTTCGCCGAGTGGGAGCGCGGTGTGACGCCCCCGATTTAATCGTACACTAATCATGCACGCAAATGTGTACGATCAAGATCAGGGACTCACGGGAAGATATCACAACACAACTCTAAAACATAAATAAGTCATACAAGCATCATAATACAAGCCAGGGGCCTCGAGGGCTCGAATACAAGTGCTCGATCATAGACGAGTCAGCGGAAGCAACAATATCTGAGTACAGACATAAGTTAAACAAGTTGCCATAAGATGGCTAGCACAAACTGGGATACAGATCGAAAGAGGCATAGGCCTCCTGCCTGGGATCCTCCTAACTACTCCTGGTCGTCGTCGTCAGCCTGCATGTAGTAGTAGGCACCTCCAATGTAGTAGTCGTCGTCGACGCTGGCTCCTGGCTCCTGGACTCCAGCATCTGGTTGCGACAACCAGAAAGAAAGGAAAGGGGAAAAAGGGGGGAGAAAGCAACCGTGAGTACTCATCCAAAGTACTCGCAAGCAAGGAGCTACACTACAAATGCATGGGTATATGTGTAAAGAGGCCATATCAGTGGACTGAACTGCAGAATGCCAGAATAAGAGGGGGATAGCTAATCCTATCGAAGACTACGCTTCTGGCAGCCTCCGTCTTGCAGCATGTAGAAGAGAGTAGATTGAAGTCCTCCAAGTAGCATCTCCAAGTAGCATATCCAGGTAGCATCTCCAAGCGCATCTCCAGTCGCATCGCATAGCATAATCCTACCCGGCGATCCTCTCCTCGTCGCCCTGCGGAAAAGCGATCACCGGGTTGTCTGTGGAACTTGGAAGGGTGTGTTTTATTAAGTATCTGGTTCTAGTTGTCATAAGGTCAAGGTACAACTCCAAGTCGTCCTATTACTGAAGATCACGGCTATTCGAATAGATTAACTTCCCTGCAGGGGTGCACCACATAACCCAACACGCTCGATCCCATTTGGCCGGACACACTTTCCTGGGTCATGCCCGGCCTCGGAAGATCAACACGTCGCAGCCCCACCTAGGCAAAACAGAGAGGCCAGCACGCCGGTCTAAACCTAAGCGCACAGGGGTCTGGGCCCATCGCCCATAGCACACCTGCACGTTGTGAGGGCGGCCGGAAGCAGAACTAGCCCCCCTTAATACAAGAGCAGGCTTACGTTCCAATCCGGCGCGCGCCGCTCCGTCGCTGACGTCTGAAGTGCTTCGGCTGATACCACGACGTCGGGATACCCATAACTACTCCCACGTAGATGGTTAGTGCGTATAGGCTCGTAGCCGACTCAGATCAAATACCAAGATCTCGTTAAGCGTGTTAAGTATCCGCGAACGCCGAACAGGGCCAGGCCCACCTGTCTCCTAGGTGGTCTTAACCTGCCCTGTCGCTCCGCCACAAAGTAACCGTCGGGGACCGTCGGGGACCCAGGCCCACCTCTACCGGGATGGAGCCACCTGTCCTTTCAGCCCCCAACTCCGTACAGTATCACAGGTAATGTAACAGTGTAAAGTATATAGTAAATGCCCGTGATCACCTCCCGAAGTGATCACAGCCCAGTAGTATAGCATGGCAGACGGACAAGAGTGTAGGGCCACTGATGGAACTCTAGCATCCTATACTAAGCATTTAGGATTGCGGGTAAGGTATCAATGACTGTAGCAGCAATGACAGGCTATGCATCAGAATAGGATTAACGGAAAGCAGTAACATGCTATACTACTCTAATGCAAGCAGTATAGAGAAGAGTAGGCGATATCTGGTGATCAAAAGGGGGGCTTGCCTGGTTGCTCTGGCAAGAGAGAGGGGTCATCAACTCCGTAGTCGAACTGGTCAGCAGCAGCGTCGGTCTCGTAGTCTACCGGAGAGAAGAGGGGGAAGAAATAATGAATACAGAGCAAACAAAGCACCACAAAATATATCAAGGCAATACGCGGTGTTCGGCGTGCCCTAATGCGGTAGTAGGTGATACCGGTGAAGGGGGGAAAACCCCGGGAAAGTATTCCCGGTGTTTTGTGTTTTCGGGCAGAGGAGCCGGAGGGGGAAAGTTGCGGGTTCGATAGGTTAGGGGTGTGTGGTGGACGAACGGACCGCGTATCCGGATTCGTCTCGTTGTTCTGATCAACTTTCATGTAGAAAGTATTTTCATCCGAGTTACGGATTAAAAGCTATGATTTTCTAAAGATTTAAATCATTTCTGATTTTAATTATTTATTTAAATTCAACATTATCCAAAACAGTATTTGCTGACGTCATCATGACGTCAGCATGACGTCAGCAGTCAACAGAGGTGTTGACTGGTCAACTAACGTGTGGGTCCCACTAGTCATTGACTGTTTAGTCTAATTAGTGTGTAACTAATCTAACTACTGTTTAATTAAACTAATTAGTTAGTTAGGTTAATGTAATTATGATTAATTAACTTAATTAATTCCTTAATTAATTAATTAATTTTATTATCTATTTATTTATTTTATTTATTTTATATATTATTTTTAATTCCTTTTTTTTAACAAAACGTTCTGGGGCTGGGGCCCCCATGTTCAGTGGCCCCAGGGGGCCTTAACGGGTTAGCGGGCAGGAGGGCGACGGGCGCCGGGGCGAGCGCTCACCCGCACGGAGTGTGGCGAGGCGAGGCCAGTGGCCAAGGCGACCGCGGTGGCCGGCCGGCGTGGGGAGACGAAGTGCGGGGCCGGCGACGAGCGAGCTCGCGGGCGACAGAGGAGGCGCCGCCGGAGTGGGGCCGTGCGGACGGGCTGGCGTGAGGGGCGAGGCCACGGCAGCTGCAGCAGTGGGAGGCGCGGGCGCGCAGGCCGGCGAGGCCGCATCGCTGGTGAGGTGAGGCTACGCACGCGCGGGCGGTTGCGGGGCGCGCCCCGGGCGCGTCGAGGAGAGGGCGTGCACGACCGGGCGCACCTACAGGCGCGGTGAGCGCGTCGACAGAGGCGGCAGCCAGCGGCGACTACGAGCGTTGCACAGCGATGGGAGCAGAGGAGAAGGGAGGGAACGGACGGCGGAGCTCACCGAGCCCTGTAGGTGTGCTTAAGTAGGCTCGAGGAGGAGTCGGGGAGGTCCGGCGACGAAGAGGGCGGCGGTGGTGGAGACGACGACGTCCGAGGCGAGCGCGGCGATGGCGGTTCGGCGTCGAGATGGGATCGGGGGGGGGGGGGGCTGCCCCGATCCAGATCGGGCCGGGATGGAGATGAGGGGGCGAGGTGGAGGGCGACGGGGTCCTCAGGCGGGGGAGGGGGCACTCCGGGCGGCGTCTTGGCGGCGGCGATCGAGCCCCCGATCCAGATCAGATCGGGAGGGGGAGGGGAGAGTCGTGGGGAGTGGGGGGTGCGGTCGGGGGAGTTAGGGTTTTCCCTAGAGGGGATATGGAGGGGGGTTTGGGCCGGTCTGGTTGGATGGCCAGCTGGGCCGTCTGGCCCAGTTAGCCAGGGGGCCTCTTCTCTTTTTTTTTGTAGTTTTGTTTTCTGTTTTTATTGTTTTCCTTTTTCTTTATTTTCTCTACTGTTTTAGCTCATTTTAAAAAAATATAGGCCTTATATAAAAACATGGTTTCTTCATGACAAATAGTTAGGGAATATTTTCAACACATCGAACATTTTAGTTTTGACTTTTGAAAACTTTAATAGTTTTAACTTTAATTCAAATTTAGAATTTGAATCCGTTTCGATCTAACATGGAATTATCAACAATAACCGAGGTGACGTGGCATCATTAACATGGGATTACTGTAGCCTGATTACCCGGGCGTCACAAATCTCCTCCACTACAAGAAATCTCGTCCCGAGATTTAAGAGGGGGACTAGGGGGAAAGGTCTGGTTACGAAATCCTAACGAATCTTCTCGTCTTTGGTTGCTCTTCTCGAAGAGGTCGATCCATTACATTGATGTCTTCAGTTCTCCGCTTCGGGTCATCATGATGAAGTTATCGTCCTTCCTTGGGGATCTTCATCGTACTTACGGAAAGGATAAGGGGTAGCTTCAAAAGTACAGACCTCTACAAGGTTGACTATCTGGTCGATAACACCGAGGAAGGTGGCGGAAGTTACTCTCGAATTGAATCTTAAGAAAATATCGAGAGCAAAGTAAGGAGGTACCATGAGAAGTTTCAAACGGATAGGCAAGTGTTCGATGCCTAATCAGCAGGTGAAAGGGGTTCAGGGCAACGAGAATAAGTATTGCGTCTGATACCAAAATAGATCACTTGGGACGGCGGTCCGTGAATTACATACGAGTCCACTCGCGAGGAATAACTTTGGGAACAGGGGTTGTACAGGAGAGTCAGGTTTCGATCCTGTGAAACTGTGGGTTATGGGCCCACCATGTGGATTAACAGTAGGAAGGGCGGTGACGTTTTGCACGATCATGATAGCAAGGCATGTCAGAGAGTAGCATGTCAGTTATGTCGGCAAAAATGTTGGTACCAAGTGCGAGGGACGAAGAGAACCATTTTCCTGCTCGTTGAAACGAGGCGGGCCAAGAGGCAAAGTTCTCATCCATCGGCGGTTACCGAAATGTCATCAACAATAGAAACAGGGTCTCACTGGCAGAGTTGTACACCGAGGTGTTTACATGAGCAGAAGAATCTTACTGTTTAGATCAGATAGATCACAAGAAAGGTTAAACAAACCAATGGAAAAGAAAATGTGATCCTCAGGTTAAACAGAACAAATGGAAAGGAAAAATGTGTTTAAACACATATTTCAGGGGTATATCCTTCCCAAGGACAAGCAGAGCATGATATCCTTGATAGGATATAAGGTAGAAAACCCTTTCAGGTAAGGGGAGAGAAATTTCATGACATTACTCACACAACGGTGTTAGGATAAATGATAAATAAAATTTAGCATCGTGCTTCAAATGTTCCTGTTGAAAATTGGAGTACCATTGACATGCTTCTAGATAGCATTGACAAGGTCTTCAGGTGAAGATCAGACTTTGGAAACACGAAGGATCCATCAGGAATAACTTGTAGAATAAGTCTTACAATTTCCTCCAGGAAGAATAGTTGTCCTTGCAAAAGAAATTATAACGATAGGTCCTCCACCCAGCGGGGGGGGTGCTAGGCATGACATCATGTTACCGGGTCACGTAGAGATCAATGTTACAACTCTTGGAGGTATGTCCCAACCATCATATCTGACCGAGATTCAGATCCGGTTGGTGTCAGGATACCTCAGACTTAGGATACCTGAGAAGAAAAGGTGCAACGCAAATTGACGAGATGACATTGTAAGATTCTCGGGGAAATGAACTGTGAAGTGATTTCCGTTATCAAGAGTCCATCATTAACCCAAGGAGAGGACAAGGAGGTGTCTGGTGAACTCAACGGCAATTCACCGAGATTCCTAAAAGATGGATGTCCACAATTAAGTGAACAAGGAGATAACATTGGTCAGATCAAATGATATAAGGAAATATGCTCGAGGAAAACATACACAATTAAACATTGGTTGAAAGGTGCGTCCGAAATATGGGTTGGGTTGCACGACCGACGTCGGAAATGGTGATTCAATAATCAATAGTCTAAGAATGAATGGCCAACCATTAACTTCAAAGCAAGAGGGTTCCTAGAAGGGCAGAATCCAAACAGCACCGCCCACTTGTTGGTACCCCGGTTGGAATCAACACGAGGACCCAAGAAAGAATGGTGATGGTGAGAAGTATCACCATACCAAGAATTCTTAAGAGGTGGTGTAATTCCCACGACATTCTTGACATAAAAGGTGGTAATATCCAAGGTAAAGAAGAACAATGCTGGGTAGCAAGGAACTCAAGGTACAACACAAAACAAGAACAAGTCTGTGTTGGAGGAAAGGTAGTAGAGTGGTCGATGATAACACTAATCATCGAGGGCAAGGATGGTATTTCTCATCATGAACTCAATTGACATCCTGGAAGAGCTCAGAATGCCGATGATGATCACGACACAATTGTTGAGAGATTTCATGAAGATGTAATCGGTCGGCGATGGCATCAAGCCAAAGGAATGATGAAGTGAAAGGTTACTGAAACCAAGGGTATGACACAAACTCGAAACAAGCTCGTAGTTCAAGGCCAAGTGTTAAGACGAGGAAGATCGACGTAAGCTTAGCTCATCGTCGAAAATTGGTGCTCCGAGAATAAGGACCAGGTAGCACGGTTAGAATCATCACGTCAATGATATAGCCAAACAGGCTAGGAATGGCGTGATCGGGTTCAAACTCGTACTTATAGAAGCTTACTGAAGAGTTGTTGAACCGTAGTGCGGACTTGGTTCAGTTATCGGTGTCTTTGAGTGTTTAATAACTCAGAGCCCGTGAAAAATTGGGATCAGTGGGAAGGTAGCACTTGATGAAGAACTCATAAGAGGTTATGCAGTTCCATGATAATCTCGAGATACCAGGGGTAACACTCAACGACAGATCAAAGTAGAGGTTGGACTGGGGTAATGCTCTGCAAAAGACAAGTACTCTAACTTGTCTGAGAAATAGAATCAAGGGAGAACAACATGGTCGGAACCACGGTTGCGTAGGATCAATTCACAGATACCAGATGATATTTATCAAGAAAATAGTTATTATTACAAGAAGTTTCCATGATAGGATCTACATCGTGTCCATGGGCATGAACACAAAGTTCAAGGTCGACTCCCACTTCTTCAATGTATAACCTTCCATTCACTTCTCGCTTTGATAAAGGCATTGGTGTTGAAAGTTTTACCTGGTGAAATACCAGATGAGTACGACTCGTGAAAACTTCCGAGTTCACACATATAAAGGAAGGCATAGGTTCAACCCGGCAGGGTATCATGGAAACATATACCACAAGCTTCAATAGTAAATACCACCAGCTCGAAAGCAGAGCATGGTTGGCAAAAGGAAAGGATACAATTTACCAAAGGCATTATGTATCGGAGAAGGAACTCACAAAGTGATTAATTATGAAGGACACTGTCAGATAATAATCCAACAGTGGATATGGCGATCCACGATGGGGCTGATATGAGTATCGATACTCAATCAGAGGAAGAAAGATTGCAAATGCATCGGTTTATAGAACAGCTGAATAGTTCAACGCTTAATTAGCAAAGTAATTATGATTTTCAAATCAAGGGATCAGGAGCAAATGCTCTGATCAAGAATGGATAAGCTGAATAGAATTAGGGATACAATCAACGACAATTGGACTGGTCGAGAACCAATTCCAGTTAAAAGAATGGCAGCTCAGCCGGAAAGGTAATTTATAAGGATCAATGATGATTGCGTGTATTCGCAAACATATTGAGTCATTAGACCCAAAATGATAATGACAAGGAATGTCAATAAGACTACGAGACTTATGGGATTAACCATAATGCGAGCAAGCAAGAATTTCAAGAGCCAAAGGCTCCAGAGGATTTTCGGAAGATCGAATAGTATTTAGACTTTTGTGAAACACATGAACAACTGGGGATGAGCGGATACTCGATAAGTGCGAGAATTATCCATAGGGGTATTCAGGTGACAAGGAACAGCAAGGCGATAAGCTCAAAGGATTATCGAGACAACGACGAGTGTTTCGAGGTATCTGGTAATAACAAGACCAACTGGGGATGAATGTAAGAATAACAACTGCAAGTAGTTATCCATAAGGGTTGACGGTGGAAGGGGAATTGCAAATGCGTTGAACATAAGTTCTCGGGTTAACAACGGAGAGTATCTTCAGGGTCTTCACGTGCCGCAGACGATCATCATTAATAAGGGGCTCTCCGGGTGAAAGTGATAACGAGATCCTAATGTTAGATTTAGCAAAAATCATTTAACCCGAATAGAAGAGAAATAAGAGTCCCAGAGTATAGGTCGAGGAATAAAAGATCCTAATACCACCCAATGGCGACGTGGGCCCGTAAGGCACACAGCCAAGTTAGTAAAAGTTTTGCAATGGCTAGACTCAACTTCGGCCGAGGAGTTGGAAAGGGGATTCCTACAGGCAGTCGGCTCTGATACCAACTTGTGACGCCCCCGATTTAATCGTACACTAATCATGCACGCAAATGTGTACGATCAAGATCAGGGACTCACGAGAAGATATCACAACACAACTCTAAAACATAAATAAGTCATACAAGCATCATAATACAAGCCAGGGGCCTCGAGGGCTCGAATACAAGTGCTCGATCATAGACGAGTCAGCGGAAGCAACAATATCTGAGTACAGACATAAGTTAAACAAGTTGCCATAAGATGGCTAGCACAAACTGGGATACAGATCGAAAGAGGCGCAGGCCTCCTGCCTGGGATCCTCCTAACTACTCCTGGTCGTCGTCGTCAGTCTGCACGTAGTAGTAGGCACCTCCAATGTAGTAGTCGTCGTCGACGCTGGCTCCTGGCTCCTGGACTCCAGCATCTGGTTGCGACAACCAGAAAGAAAGGAAAGGGGAAAAAAGGGGGGAGAAAGCAACCGTGAGTACTCATCCAAAGTACTCGCAAGCAAGGAGCTACACTACAAATGCATGGGTATATGTGTAAAGAGGCCATATCAGTGGACTGAACTGCAGAATGCCAGAATAAGAGGGGGATAGCTAATCCTGTCGAAGACTACGCTTCTGGCAGCCTCCGTCTTGCAGCATGTAGAAGAGAGTAGATTGAAGTCCTCCAAGTAGCATCTCCAAGTAGCATATCCAGGTAGCATCTCCAAGCGCATCTCCAGTCGCATCGCATAGCATAATCCTACCCGGCGATCCTCTCCTCGTCGCCCTGCGGAAAAGCGATCAGCGGGTTGTCTGTGGAACTTGGAAGGGTGTGTTTTATTAATATCCGGTTCTAGTTGTCATAAGGTCAAGGTACAACTCCAAGTCGTCCTGTTACCGAAGATCACGGCTATTCGAATAGATTAACTTCCCTGCAGGGGTGCACCACATAACCCAACACGCTCGATCCCATTTGGCCGGACACACTTTCCTGGGTCATGCCCGGCCTCGGAAGATCAACACGTCGCAGCCCCACCTAGGCAAAACAGAGAGGCCAGCACGCCGGTCTAAACCTAAGCGCACAGGGGTCTGGGCCCATCGCCCATAGCACACCTGCACGTTGCGAGGGCGGCCAGAAGCAGAACTAGCCCCCCTTAATACAAGAGCAGGCTTACGTTCCAATCCGGCGCGCGCCGCTCTGTCGCTGACGTCTGAAGTGCTTCGGCTGATACCACGACGTCGGGATACCCATAACTACTCCCACGTAGATGGTTAGTGCGTATAGGCTCATAGCCGACTCAGATCAAATACCAAGATCTCGTTAAGCGTGTTAAGTATCCGCGAACGCCGAACAGGGCCAGGCCCACCTGTCTCCTAGGTGGTCTTAACCTGCCCTGTCGCTCCGCCACAAAGTAACCGTCGGGGACCGTCGGGAACCCAGGCCCACCTCTACCGGGATGGAGCCACCTGTCCTTTCAGCCCCCAACTCCGTACAGTATCACAGGTAATGTAATAGTGTAAAGTATATAGTATATGCCCGTGATCACCTCCCGAAGTGATCACAGCCCAGTAGTATAGCATGGCAGACGGACAAGAGTGTAGGGCCACTGATGGAACACTAGCATCCTATACTAAGCATTTAGGATTGCGGGTAAGGTATCAATGACTGTAGCAGCAATGACAGGCTATGCATCAGAATAGGATTAACGGAAAGCAGTAACATGCTACACTACTCTAATGCAAGCAGTATAGAGTAGAATAGGCGATATCTGTTGATCAAAGGGGGGGCTTGCCTGGTTGCTCTGGCAAGAGAGAGGGGTCGTCAACTCCGTAGTCGAACTGGTCAGCAGCAGCGTCGGTCTCGTAGTCTACCGGAGAGAAGAGGGGGAAGAAATAATGAATACAGAGCAAACAAAGCATCACAAAATATAACAAGGCAATACGCGGTGTTCGGTGTGCCCTAACGCGGTAGTAGGTGATACCGGTGAAGGGGGAAAAACATCCGGGAAAGTATTCCCGGGGTTTCGTGTTTTCGGGCAGAGGAGCCGGAGGGGGAAAGTTGCGGGTTCGATAGGTTAGGGGTGTGTGGCGGACGAACGGACCGCATATCCGGATTCGTCTCGTCGTTCTGAGCAACTTTCATGTAGAAAGTATTTTCATCCGAATTACGGATTAAAAGATATGATTTTCTAAATATTTAAATCATTTTCTGATTTTAATTATTTATTTAAATTCAACATTATCCAAAACAGTGTTTGCTGACGTCATCATGACGTCAGCATGACGTCAGCAGTCAACAGAGATGTTGACTGGTCAACTGACGTGTGGGTCCCACTAGTCATTGACTGTTTAGTCTAATTATTGTGTAACTAATCTAACTACTGTTTAATTAAACTAATTAGTTAGTTAGGTTAATGTAATTATGATTAATTAACTTAATTAATTTCTTAATTAAATTATTATTATCTATTTATTTATTTTATTTATTTTATATATTATTTTTAATTCCTTTTTTTTAACAAAACGTTCTGGGGCTGGGGCCCCCATGTTAGTGGCCCCAGGGGGCCTTAACGGGTTAGCGGGCAGGAGGGCGACGGGCGCCGGGGCGAGCGCTCACCCGCACGGAGTGTGGCGAGGCGAGGCCAGTGGCCAAGGCGACAGCGGTGGCCGGCCGACGTGGGGAGACGAAGTGCGGGGCCGGCGACGAGCGAGCTCGCGGGCGACAGAGGAGGCGCCGCCGGAGTGGGGCCGTGCGGACGGGCTGGCGTGAGGGGCGAGGCCACGGCAGCTGCAGCAGTGGGAGGCGCGGGCGCGCAGGCCGGCGAGGCCGCATCGCTGGTGAGGTGAGGCTGCGCACGCGCGGGCGGTTGCGGGGCGCGCCCCGGGCGCGTCGAGGAGAGGGCATGCACGACCGGGCGCACCTACAGGCGCGGTGAGCGCGTCGACAGAGGCGGCGGCCAGCGGCGACTACGAGCGTTGCACAGCGATGGGAGCAGAGGAGAAGGGAGGGAACGGACGGCGGAGCTCACCGAGCCCTGTAGGTGTGCTTAAGTAGGCTCGAGGAGGAGTCGGGGAGGTCCGGCGACGAAGAGGGCGGCGGTGGTGGAGACGACGACGTCCGAGGCGAGCGCGGCGATGGCGGTTCGGCGTCGAGATGGGATCGGGGGGGGGGGGCTGCCCCGATCCAGATCGGGCAGGGAGGGAGATGAGGGAGCGAGGTGGAGGGCGACGGGGTCCTCAGGCGGGGGAGGGGGCACTCCGGGCGGCGTCTTGGCGGCGGCGATCGAGCCCCCGATCCAGATCAGATCGGGAGGGGGAGGGGAGAGTCGTGGGGAGTGGGGGTGCGGTCGGGGGAGTTAGGGTTTTCCCTAGAGGGGATATGGAGGGGGGTTTGGGCCGGTCTGGTTGGATGGCCAGTTGGGCCGTCTGGCCCAGTTAGCCAGGGGGCCTCTTCTCTTTTTTTTGTAGTTTTGTTTTCTGTTTTTATTGTTTTCCTTTTTCTTTATTTTCTCTACTGTTTTAGCTCATTTTAAAAAAATATAGGCCTTATATAAAAACATGGTTTCTTCATGACAAATAGTTAGGGAATATTTTCAACACATCGAACATTTTAGTTTTGACTTTTGAAAACTTTAATAGTTTTAACTTTAATTCAAATTTAGAATTTGAATCCGTTTCGATCTAACATGGAATTATCAACAATAACCGAGGTGACGTGGCATCATTAACATGGGATTACTCTAGCCTGATTACCCGGGCGTCACACGCGGCCTAAGGGGTCGTACGGCCGCGGCGCATCCCCCAGCGGCGGCCGGCCGCCCATCACCACGCCGGAGATCACCTCCGCGACCGCGGGGATCCACCGAGGGAGTCGCAGGGTGCTTGCGGGGACGGCCTCGACCACGCTTGGGTGGAGGAGAGTCAGGCTCTACCCGGCGGGCCTTCCCTTTCTCCGCGGCCGAGAACCTCTTTGGCGGAGCCATGAAGGAGGAAGAGAAGCGAGAAGGAATGGACTGGAAGGGCAGGCGCCTCCCCGTACTTATAGCCGGAGGAGGCCAATCGCCGGCCTCCATGATCGCAGGTAATCATGACCCGTTTTGCATGCAGGGACTTGTCAATCCGCGTAGTCGCCGAGGCATCATGGGGAAGTGGGGACGCCAACGTCCCATCAACCACCATGCGGCGCCCAAGGCCGCAGGCTATTAGGGCCCGCAGCGCTTCGCACTTGCCCTTTCGCCTCTCTGCTCGTCCAAGTCCGGGCGCGCCTTGGGCCCGGGGGCTACTGTCGACGTTCTGGGAACGGGGGTCCCTAGACTTGCCTGCCTGCGGCCTACGGGATGGCTCAAAGGGGGGCCCAGCACGGCCCATCTTCATCAACACGAGCTCAAGACCCTCACGAGGGGCCAAGTCTCGCGGGGCGGGCAACAAGGAGCTTCCTCAGGCACGGCCTCGTCAGGCTGACTCGCAAGGAGGCGGAGAGATCAATGCGGGGTACCTCGCGAGGTGCCCATGACGCAAGCCATGACGACCAAGGGCGCTAGGCGGGTGCCAGCCCGCGCAGTGTCCTCCTTTCCTCTTTGGTGCAAAGGGAGCAAGCGCAGGCGAGAGTATCAAGCAAAGGCGTCCGTTCCGGTGCAACAAGACCAAGACCAGTCCAACGGCAGGATGGAGGTCATCGTGGAGCCCAAGCCGGCGTCACCACCAGAGCCTTTGACAGGCGAGGACCAACTTTAGTCAGGATAAGTGTACCAGATGTTCCCCTTCAAAATGGCCAATTGTTGGCGCCCTTCCCGCTCAATATTTAGGAAGAGGCCCAGGGCCTTTGCCTATAAATAGGGCTAGCCACCATAGTATAGGGCATCTCGAATCGACCCCTCCGAAGGGACAACACCACCACAAGAACAGACCCTCGCGAGGCTATTCTTCCTTGTATTGTTCATCATCTGCCCAAGAGGCAATCCACCACACCACGCACTAGAGTAGGGTATTACACCGCAATGGTGGCCTGAACTAGTATAAACACTGTGTCTCTTGTGTTGTTCTTTTCATAGCTTAGATCCCGGCATGGCGGTGGGTGCAGGTAGGTAGTAGAGGGCGAGATCTCCGCGCGCACCCCAGTGTTCGAACCTCAAGGGTCTGCCGGAACCCGAAAACCGACAAAATGCTTAATGTGTTTCCCACAAATATCCTAGGGCTGGGCGAAGAAGGCGGGGCGGATCTACTGTCCGGTCCCGCTGCCAGAAGAACCGACTGGCCTACTTCTGACGAAGATGCTGGTCCCGACGCCTTACAAGGCACCAAAGAAGAAGGCCGAAAAGGAGGCCAAGAAGACCAGGGTCGGCTTCCGTCGTCGTGGCGCTTCGGACACAAAATCCAAAGACTCCAATGCCCATTCTTCCTCCGAAGAGGACGAGGAGGAGGGAGACGAATCCCCCGCTGGGGAAGAAAGAAAAAGGACGGCCTCCACATCCTTGGAGGTCGAGTCGCCTAAAAGGGGAAAAACTCCCCTTCTAGAGGAGTCCACTGCCGCCGCCAATAGAAGCCCAGAGTGGGATCCCAGGGCCCAGCCCCTGGTGAACTCGTGAGTATAAAATCCGAACATGCTTATGCGTACAAACTTGTCATGGCATAACACTTTAATCTGAGCCATACTTCTTACAGTCTTGGGAGGTCCCGCGTCGAACAATCCTTGTCGGAGGACTTGCTGGGTTCAGATGCTATGGAGAGTGGGACACCCCCGAAGGCCTCCTCCCCCAGACATGTGAATGACACCGAGGTTTCATCCCGGAAGGACCCAGGCCACAGAGGGGGGGAGATCGCAAAGGCGGCGCCAGGAGGCCAAACCTCGGGGTCTGGACACACGGGAGAGAAGGCTCCCGTGGATGTCGACGCCGGGGGTCGTCATGAATCCGGCCCCCAGCCAGACATGATTCCGGATACCCATAATGCCTAGGAATCAGGCAGGCGGCCTCCGTCGGCTGGAGGGGGTGTGTCTATTCCGCTGGCAACCTCTGTCCAACTAGAGGTGCCAGATGCTTTATTGGCGGTGCTGAAGAGCGCCTCCATCGTTGATGAACACCGTGCCCTTATGGGTGCGGTGATTGAAAAGATTCAGTCTGCTGAGAGTGGACTGAATGAATCTTGTATCAGCCTCATGAGAGGATTTGAGGTATGTTTTATGAGGTTTGGAAGAGTGCTATGGTATAGATAGCAGCCCTTCATACACTGTTCGGTGAAAGAAAGATCTGGACAGAGGATCAAATTTATGTTCATAGGAGACTTACTTGATGACATCTATCTCTTTTTAATAAGAAGGCGTCTGTAGCGTCTGCCACCTCTCATGTTGTGGAAGTATCCGAACTAAGGCATAGTCTGGAGCGGGCCGAAGGAGAACTTGGCCGAGTGCAGAAACAACTGGAGGATAACCAAGGTATGCGGAAACCTTGTTTACTTAGCATAAATGAATAAGTGTGCATGATGAAAATATTTTTATGATGTGCTCTAGGGGCGACGACCAAAATTGAGGCTCTTAAAAAGGCAGTGGCCGAAGCCGAGAAGAAGGCAGCCGCAGAGCAAGCTCTCCGTGAGAACCACGAGGCCGAAGTTATTGAGGCTGAGCGAGAGCTTCAAGAGGCCGTGAAGAAATGCGAGACCTTGGAGCAGAGTTTATCAGGGAAAGAATCCGAACTCTCCCAGGCTCGCCAAGTTGCAAGTCATGCCCGGGGGGAAGCTCAAGGTGCCCTGAAGGAAATCCAGGAGGCGAGGAAGATTGCGGCTGGTAAGGCTTTTTCTATACAAAGCGGGTATTTGAAAGGAGAAAATCAAGTTGATAGTTTGAATTCTAATTTCTCCAAGGGTATTTGCGGAGCTGCCGCGCAGCATATCAGATGCCGCCCAATTCTACCGAGCCGAAGAAAGGAATATTGCGGATAAGCTCTTCTGGATGCAGTATCTGGCGCCGAATTATCCGGTGCCTTTCTCCGATCAACTGAAGCAGCTAATCGAACTGCATAAGGCGGCCGAGCTAGCCATGAAGGATGTAATTATCCGGCTGTGGCCCGCCGAGCCGATTCCGAGCAGTTACTTCGGGCTCATGAAGCGGCTTGTGAGTGCCTGCCCTCGACTCGAGGTCATCAAGCGGTCGGTCGGTATAGAGGGTGCGCGAATGGCCTTCGCCCATGCAAAGGTGCATTGGGGGAAGATGGATGTGGAAAAGCTGATGACCGAGGGACCGCCGGAGGGCAAGGAGCACCGCAAGCCCGAACTGTATCATGAAGGTGTCTTGAAAGGAGCCCGCCTTGCAGCTGAGCAATGCACCAAGGACATTATATTTCCATGAATACGGTCATGTTTGTCCTTTGTAATGTTTGAACAAGGTCATTTCTATTAGTTATTGCTTGTCGTTTGAAAGTTTTTCCTCCTATGCGTCCATTTTATATACTAATCCTGAGAGTTGGCCAGTCGTCGGCTTCTGCCCCCATGTAGTAAGTACGGGGGTGTTTGGGATAAACCTGAGCACTCTATATCCCAGTTTTGGGTCCTTGAAGGAGGTGTTCAGCACAGCGAACCAGGCAACCGGACTATAGGGCTTTATCACTCTCACTTAGCCATAGGAGTTTTAAAAGGAAGGTAGGTGCAGCCCCTGGTGTTCGGAAGACCGCACGAGGGGCTCTATAAGCGCCTGATCAAAAGAAAAACTGATCCATCGCACACTGCATTGGTTATGGCATTATGCGGAAGAAATCCTTAAAGATTTTACAACCTCTCGAATAGCTGACCAGCTCTCGCTGTATCATGACAGTTAGTTTTCGGCTTTCTCTACTGAGGTGCTCGTCCAGGAGAACTGGGACACAATCGCAGTAGTTCTCCTTGTGCTACCTTAGCCGATATAGCGGAACATAAGGTACCAAAACATAGCAGCAGGGCAAACCCAACTATTGACCCAAGACATGATTCAGAGTTGATGCATATAATGCTATAAGTTCAGGGTGCCGAACTGTCGTGAAGGTGTTCGGACATTTTTGCCGTAGTATGGGTATAATGAAGCCCCTGGCATATTAAGGCATATCGCGATGTGCAGCTGCCTTTTGATAAAAGAGTTTTAATAAGAAATAGCAGAAACAAGCATCATATAAATCCACATGTTGTATTTGAATAATACGTCAATGCGTATGAGTACAGGTAATGTGATAAAAATAAATATGGCTGTGGAACCTGCTCAGACCAGGCGGGAGGAGGTTGTATGCAGATCCGAAGTGTAGTCGGATGATCATAGAGGGGAGTATCTGGCGATTCCCTTATGTGCTCGCTATGTTTCCATGCCATCCGTCCTGGCCTACGCAAAGGTGAACCTGCGAAGAAAATGCAAGAAATTGTTTTTCGCCATAGAGCGGTTGAGCCGCAATATGTGGCTTGTCTTAATTTTTGCCGGAGTGTTTTTAATTAAGCTCCGGACGGGCCAGGATATCCTGCCACGCAGTAGTTCGGACTCCTTTGACGGAGTCCGTGAGCTTGGTCGTCGACTCAAGGTTCGATTGGGAGGTGCCATCCGTTGCTCTTGCTGTTAAAGCGGTGGTAGATTCTTCGGCAGTGAGGGGGAGTTCGACCCTGCCATTAACCGTGATGACGCCGCACAGACCGGGCATCTTGAGTTTATGGTAGGCATAATGTGGCACCATGTTGAACCGAGCGAATGTGGTTCGTCCGAGCAATGCCTGATAGTCACTATGAAAGGGGAAGATGTCGAAGAGTAACTCTTCGGTACGGTAACTGTCCGGAGATCCGAAGATCACTTCTAGTGTGATTGAGCCCGTGCAACATGCCTCTACACCTGGTATGACACCTTTGAAGGTGGTTTTCATGGGCTTGATCCTAGAGGGGTCGATGCCCATTTTGCGCACTGTATCCTGGTAGAGCAGGTTCAGGCTGTTGCCACCGTCCATGAGGACTCATGGGAGGTGGAATCCGTCGATGATGGGGTCGAGTACCAATGCGGTCGAATCGCCATGACGGATACTGGTAGGATGGTCCCTTCGATTGAAAGTGATCGGACAAGAGGACCATGGGTTGAGCTTGGGGGCGACTGGCTCCATTGCATAGATGTCCCTTAGTTCATGCTTCTGCTTGGGAATATGGATTGTGTATATCATATTCACCGTTTTCACCTGGGGAGGAAATTTCTTCTATCCTCCTGTGTTCGTTGATCGGGGCTCCTCGTCGTCATTGTTCCTTTGAGACCCCTTCCCCTTGTTTTCCGCACTTGACGTGCCGGCTTGTCTCAAGACCCAGCATTCTCTGTTGGTATGATTGTCTGGTGTTCCTGGGGTGCCATGAATTTGGCATGGACGGTCGAGTATGCGGTCCAAACTGGACGGGCCTGAATTGTTTTTGTTGAATGGCTTTTTCCGTTGACCGGACTTGGAGCCACTGAATCCGGCATTGACTGTCGTGTCTTCGGCACTATCATTGTTTTTGGGACGCTTGTGTTTGTTGAGACATGGTTTGTTGTTGCTATCCCTGGCTTTTGATGTGCCAGGATTGCTTGCAGTGTTGTTGCTACGAGCCAACCAGCTATCCTCGCCCGCACAAAAGCGGGTCATGAGTGTTGTGAGGGCTGCCATGGACTTTGGCTTTTCTTGGCTGAGATGTCGGGCGAGCCACTCGTCACGGATGTTATGCTTAAAGGCCGCTAGGGCTTCGGCATTCGGACAGTCGACAATTTGGTTCTTTTTAGTTAGGAACTGGGTCCAAAATTTCCTGGCTAACTCTCCGGCTGTTGGGTTATGTGACTTAGGTCATCAGCATCCGGTGGTCGCACATAAGTGCCCTGGAAGTTGTCAAGGAATGCGTCTGCCAGGTTCTCCCAACTCCCGATGGAGTTTGCTGGCAAGCTATTCAGCCAATGTCGAGCCGGTCCCTTGAGTTTTAGTGGGAGGTACTTGATGGCGTGTAGATCATCTCCGCGGGCCATGTGAATATGGAGGAAGAAATATTCTATCCATACCGCGAGGTCTGTAGTACCATCATATGATTCAATGTTCACGGATTTAAACCCTTCTCGGAATTCATGATCCATTACTTCATCAGTGAAGCATTGGGGGTGTGCGGCACCTTTGTGCCGGGCTACATTGTATTCGGTCCGGCCTGATTTATTGGTGTATCCGGCGTGACTTTCATCGTCACGCGTTGGGGCGCACCCCCATGATCCATAGATCGATCTTGATTGTCCTGCTTTGTTTTTCAATTTGTCTTGCAGGTCATGCGTAGAGCCCCCGGCCTTCATGTTTTTGCTTGTTTGGCGTCGGGGTGCAGGCTGGACTTTGGGCTGGTACGCCGCTTTGCCTCGGCCACGGGGTGGCCTGTCAGCCGCATCATGCGCTGGTAGTGTGGGCTTTAACGCCACCTCATCGAGTTGAGGTAACAACCTGCGCTTTGGGTAACTTTTGGTAGGGCGCTCGAGTCCGTATTCCTCAGCAGCCAGGACCTCGGTCCATCTATCAGTTAGCAGATCTTGATCAGCTTGAAGCTGTTGCTGCTTTTTCTTCAGGCTTTTTGTAGTGGCTATAAGCCAGCGCTCCTGCTCGACGGGATCCTCAGGCACGATGAATTCTTCGTCGCCAAGGCTCACTTCGTCTTCGGAGAGAGGCATGTAATTATCATCCTCTGATTCTCCATCTGTTACCTATTCCTTAGGGCTAGCTTGCCAATCTTCTTGCTCGGCCTGCTCAAAGCCTGGCTGGGCAGGATTGTTTTCGTCTTTGATACCATCCGGATTGTTATCATCTCTTGTGCCGGTATCACTATTTTTGCTATGGCGGGGTTTGGAGTGGCGCCTATGACGCCGGTGCCTAGATTGCTTCTCCAAGGGATTATCTTCCGTTGCCTCATCGCCATTGCTTTCTTTGGGGGTGTCCATCATATATATATATATATATATATCATATGATGAGGTAGCTGTCCAGCGCCCTATAGGCGATGGTTCCTGTTCTTCTCCTGCATCGCCGTCCATACCGTCGATGTCTTTGGAGTTGAAGTCAAGCACGTCGGTTAAGTCATCGACAATGGCTATTAAGTGGGTGGTGGGTGGGGAACGAATTTCTTCATCGTCTGCTTTCAACTCGAGCCGGACATAGTTCGGCCAAGAGTCTCCTGACAAGGAGAGAGACCTTAATGAGTTTAGCACGTCACCCAAGGGTGAGTGCTGAAAGACGTCCGCGGAGGTGAACTCCATGATCGGTGCCCAATCAGATTCGATAGGCACGGATGCACGCGGTTCGGGGCCTATAGCTGGAGACGAGTCCGAGGGTCCGATGACACCATCCTCATAGCAGGTGGGATTAGTGTTCGGCTCCAACGCCGATGAGTGCGCAGCCTCCGTGGCGGGGTCCATCCACCCGTCCTCGGATGGCGCGATCTGCTCTGAATTGATTCCCGGGGCCGCCGCAGGCGCGATCTCCCAAACACTATCCGATGGCAGATCTAGGTCATGCTCGTCATGACTGTTTGGCGTACCTGACATGGGCTCGAATCCGTCGAAGATCAAGTCTCTGTGGATGTCGACAGTATAGTTCAAGCTTCCAAACATGGCCTGATGGCCAGGGGCTTAGCTATCGATCTGCTCCAGATGGCCAAGTGAGTTGGCCTGCAATACAAAGCCGCCAAATATGAAGATCTGTCGGGGGAGGAAAACCTCCCCCTGGACCACGTCATTGAAGATGACTGAAGGAGCCATCAAGCCTTATCGTGATGACACAGTGGAACTCTTAATGAAAGCACCAATGTCGGTGTCAAAACCGGCGGATCTCGGGTAGGGGGTCCTGAACTGTGCGTCTAAGGCTAATGGTAACAGGAGGCGGGGGACACGATGTTTACCCAGGTTCGGGCCCTCTCGATGGAGGTAATACCCTACTTCCTGCTTGATTGATCTTGATGATATGAGTATTACAAGAGTTGATCTACCACAAGATCGTAGAGGCTAAACCATAGAAGCTAGCCTATGATTATGATTGTTGTTGTCCTACGGACTAAACCCTCCAATTTATATAAACACCGGAGGGGGCTAGGATTACACAGAGTCGGTTACAGAGAAGGAGATCTACATATCCGAATTGCCAAGCTTGCCTTCCATGCAAAGGAGAGTCCCATCCGGACACGGGACGAAGTCTTCAATCTTGTATCTTCATAGTCCAACAGTCCGACCAAAGTACATAGTCCAGTTGTCCGAGGACCCCTTAGTCCCGGACTCCCTCACATGTGCCCTTGGGTGCATGTTTAGGTCCCATGCAAGGAATGGGAACGAATTACAACCTGACCGGCGTCTTGGCTCGTCCTCAAACATTTGGAATCTTGGTTTTTAAATCCCCATAAATCCAAAACTCACTAGAAAGTCATTAAAGGTGGCATGGTGTCACGTCATGGCACATATATGTCATGGTAAAAACATTGCCAATTTGGGCCAAGCTTTATTACAAACCTCTTGCAAACAGAAGCCTATCGCAAGAACCCTTGTGGTTTTGATAGGGAAACGTGTCCCCTTGTGGGACAAACAATAATCGCTCCCTCTTCTAGCCTCATATTTTTTTCTACACGCAACACGTATGGAACAACGGGAGATTCATGCTGAACTTTGAAATTATTCAGGGTTCGTTTGACCCCTTTCATTCATCAATTAAGTTTTCTAGGCATTTAATGTCCATAATTCAAATCCAAATTACAAATACATGCTCCAGTGCACCAAAATGGCTATAAAAAACGTACATGTGTCCTTGAGGTGCATTTTTAGGGTTTGTTTGGCCATTGTATATATTACTAATTAAGTTTTCTATGCATTAAATGTAGTCCATAATTCAAATTAGAACTACAAGCACAAAATGGGTGGGAAATCATACATGTGTCATTGGGTGCATGTTTAGGTCTCATTTAAGGAATGGGAAGGAATTATAAACTTGTCTTCGTCCTGAAACATTGAGAATCTCGGTTTTTAAATCCTAGTAAATCAAAAAATCACCCAAAAAACATGAAACATGGCATGGTTTCATGACATGGCACATATATTCCATGGTAAAAAAAATCGTCCAATTTGAGAAGAGGCGCACACATTAGTAGCCAACGAAGTCCTTTTTGAAACAATAAGCTGACACGTTAATATCAAAAACGGTTGTATTATATGAACTGTGTCAATATTTAACTATACTCAGTGGCGTGCGTGTAGCTGTTTGATTAGACGGGACGAGCGTGAGAAGTCCACCATGCAGGCTCGACGGGACCCGTGCGAGAAGTCCGCCGCGCAGGCTCGACGAAACGCGTGCATCATGTCCATCTCGCAGGCTCGATGGGACACGTGCGAGCAGCAAGGCCGCCCATGCTCACCGGGAAGCGAGCTCTTTGACCTCCATGCACCAGCCACCGCCCCCCTCGCTCAAAACTTCACCATTAATGGGTTAATTAAAGCGCCTGGATGGAGGTTTTTTTAGGGTGGACGGAGGGTGTTTGGTTTGTGATCCCATGGCAGCATTTGCTTTGTTCGTGTTTTCAACTCGTATTCTAGCCTAATTTAAATTGCCACATAGGGCAACGGATAATATGATGACAAATAAAATGGAAACGGATAGTACGACGACAAATTTATAATGGCGCAGATAATAATTGTCTTACATATTTCGGATAATTTTAAATGCTACATGCGGCAAAGTTTGGAAGACACGGGGGCAAGAGAAGAAGGAAATTGTAGACAACGATCTAGATCGCTACTATATCTACTCTTCGATGGATCACCGGGCGATGACATCCTCCAGCTCCTTACTCATTTCCTCACGGCTTCGCTTGAAAGCAGCCACGGATTCCTCCACCTCCTGCTCACGCTCGAGCCGGATCTTCCTCAAGTCACCTATTAGTTCCTCGACGACCGCTGTCAGCGTCATCCCCGAGGCACTGCTCTGCTCATGCAACATCTTCCAATCGACGGCCTCCTCCTCCTTCTCGATGAGTGCCTTGAGGAGCTTCGCATTGTCACCCATGAGTTGCTCGACGAGGCCGGTCACTTTGTCAACCGAGGCATCACTGATTTCGAGCAGCTTCATCAAGCTGTCGACCAGCTCCTGCTGCTTAATGAGGCCAGGGAGAATGTCGTCGTCGCCGGCCAAGGACTTCAGCAACGCCAGCTCGTCGCGATCGCCGATGCAGCGAGTGCACTTGTGAGAGCCCTCGTGTGCCCGTGAGAGCTCGTTCAAGGGCTCCGCAGCGCGCTGGGACATCTCTGGTGTGGTTGCCGCTTCGCGGTGGGACCTTTCTAGTGCTTCCGCGGCCTTGGTCTTTGCTTCCTGGTTATATGCCCACCCAAAACTCCTCCTACCGGTCATGGCAGAACGACTTGACAGGAAAGACCAGTTTTGTAGGTGATGACGAGAGGAACTATGAAGTAATTTTCGAGTGGGTAGTTTTTATAGTCCGATGCTAAGTGTGAACACATATTAGTTTGATCGGTGTGAACACATATTAGTTTGATCTGTGTGAACAGATTTGCAATTACTTATTGTGTTGTAATCTGTAATGTGAGAAGAAACAAAGTCAAAATTTATTGATGGTTCTGGGCCCACAAAGCCCCTTTTTTGTTGTTCCGTCTCATCGCAAACAGTTCTTTTGGATCAACCGTATGCCACGCATAAGAAGCCGAAACGTGGGCCCTTATTCTCGGATGTACGTGTATGTGTCTGCCCACTATCACACACGGTCATGATATCACCAACGTGTCCTATGGATGCGCCGTCGCGTCTTCCACGGGGTGCCAGAAGGTTGACCACGTGGTTGCTTGCCGTGGCGTCCCTGTTTTTTTTCTTTTTTTGCGAGTCCGTGGTGTCCTTGCGCGTGCTCTGCTCGCCATTGAGGCAAATTTACAATGGTAACGGTTAATAATTGTCTTACATATTTAGGATAATTTAAAATGCCACATGCGGCAAGGCACAAAACACTCACGACCTACTTATGCATATAATTATAATAAAATATAGGCTAAAAAGCTGAGCCGGCGGCCTTCCGACGACGGTCTTCTCGGACTCCATGATCAGCATATCACCCTTGCGGCCGTTCATTATGTGTAACTTACTTACCATCGCACACGAGTACTCGCAGACGCATCATGCGCGATACTCCTAGCCACCGCAAACAACTAGTTTGCATTTTTCAAAGTTTTTTGTACGAACAAAATCAAACACGAACTTACTATAGTAACGGTCTGTGTTATAATTTCTCATCCCAAACAGTTCATCCTAATGGGCTGTTTGCTGCGCATCAGACATATCTGGTTTACATGAATCGTTTGTGTTCTTTTGGCTGATCGCAAATGCCGCATATCACACACATCTTGTTAAGATGAACCGTTTCCATTCTCTTGCCTAATCGAAAACAGTTTGTCCGAGTGAACCGTATGTCGTATATCACACACAACTTGATTTGGCTGACCGTTTCTGTTGCATTCCCTAATAGCACATAGTTCATCGGAGGGAACTGTATGCCGTATATCGCACACACATTGATATGGCTACCCGTTTCTGTTGTTCTTCCTCATCGCAAACAGTTATGCTGGATCAACCATATGCCCTTCATCGCACACGCAACTAAAATCCGAACCGTGTTTGATGCATCTGTCATCGCAAATGTTTTGCACATTTTAGACGGTTCTCTGACACCACCATTTGCGATTATTGCATCGCACATAGTTTCTCGAAGGGCCTCTGATCGTAGTGTCGCGTTGGCAGCATCCTGCAGTAGTGCCAATCCGGCCAAAATTAGAGCGTCGCCCCGGCTCGCAATACCAACAGAGCTCAAGCATGTCCAGAAGCTGGCATGATGCGTGGCAGCCTTGAGCCGCTTCATATCTCACCTCGGAGAAAAGGCATTGCCACTCTACAAATTGCTCAAAAAGACTCTCTATATGAATGTGAGAAATCATAGAGACTCTCTATATAAATAACATGGTGCTACCTTGAAGTACAAGTGTGGCAAAGGACAGTAGTGTGCCCCTCTCTCTTTTTTCTCTCATTGTTTTTCTTTTGTCTCTTCTTTTAGAACAGTCTCATGGACCTCATCCCCACTTTTTTGAGGACTCATTAGTCTCCACCATCCTTTTACTCATTTGTAGGGGCAACACTCTAATAATGATGATCATCACGCTTTTATTTACTTACAAGTCACAACTCGATAAAACAGAAAAGAATACGACTATATATGAATGCCTCTGGCAGTGTACCAGGATGTGAAATGATCTAGCGTAACATATATTGTAATGATGAACGGTGGATGTGCCACAAATATCATGTCAGCTCCATGATCATGCAAAGCAATATGACTCTGAACACACAAGTCATGTGCATAGTATGGTGGAAATTGTATGGCAATATATGTCGGAATGACTATGGAAATGTCATAATAGGTAGGTATATATGGTGGTTGTTTTGAGGAAGGATATAATGAGGCTTATGAGTGATAGAGCGTATCATATCACGGGGTTTGGATGCATCAACGAAGTTTGCACCAAGGTTTGAGGTGAGAATGGGCAATGCACGGTACCGAAGAGGCTAACAAAATATGGATAGCTAGAAGTGGTTTCAACCTTGAAACTCACATTAGTCATAAAGAACTCAAATACTTGTTGTGAAGTCTATTAACGTTGAAGGAAAGTACTACTCGCATGCCCCTGGGAGGGAGGTTGGTAGGAGTTAACCATCGCGCGCCCCCGATTTAAGCAACACAAAGGATTTCAACGAGGAATACAAACGCTCCAACATCCCGTCTATACCATGACCGACACTTAAATGAGTAGTTAATAACACGCTTTAATATTGATATTTCTACAAACTGATGATTATGTAGTAATACCCTTTCATATTATGACATCAATATTATTATATCATACACTTTTTATTCAGTGATCTACATGAAAGTTTCATCGTGTTTGGACTCCGTTAGGTACGGATATTCTGTAAAACCAAAAACATGCAGAAAACTACAGCGGGCACTAGGCACTGAGTTAACAGGTTAGTTCCCCAAAATGATACCAAATTGCATTTAAAGCATATAAGATTGACAATATAATAGCAAGAAACAATAAAAAATTATAGATACATCAGAAACGTATCATGGGGCCACACTTAGGTGTTGTTACATGAACCATCAGATGCTTGCCCTTCATGATACTAACTTCCATCCGATCATTGGAAACCTGTCACACATGTTGTTTTAGCAAGATGTGTAAAATTGTTAATTTCTCGACAAATAACCCTTCAACCGGATAATTGTTCCAAATTCTCACTTCTTCCCTTGTTTTTTGATATGTAAAAACCACTCTTAAGAAACTTTGAACTTCCAATTTGGGAAGTGTGAGCTTTCTACAAAAAACTATATTAAACAACTAAGACAATGGGATTCAAATTTTTATCAAAAACACTAAAAACAGATATCTAATTTTTAGGGATGTTTTTCATGGCAGTTTATATTGGCGCGATGATGAAAATTTTAGTTTGCAAGCATAGCAAAAACTAATTGGGCTGGATTTGCCACACTCACCAACTAAATTTGCCATCCTTCAGGGAACATAATTTGCCATGGTAAAAAAAATCAAGCATCGGATTTTTAGTGGAATCCAATTTTTTAATTCATAGCTTAAAAACCACAACCAGGGCTCCAAGCTTGTAACAACATCCTAGTGCGTTAGCAATGCACTAACAAGAATATCAACAAAACGTACACAGAAGTGAGTGTGCCAGTGTGAGAGAGTGAGAGGACAATGCCATCACAATAAGATAATAAATAGTGGCATTGATGCACTGATTAATCAACCTGATAACTCAGATTGGAGGAGAAGGAATGAAAGACGACTGGGATGAGGCATATATTGATCCAAGGGCGTAGTCACACCCCATGCTACATGGGTCTTGGCTTGGGCGTGACCATGCAATCCTTTGTTGACTGTAGCCACAACCACCACAGTTGGCACCGTTTGTACTGTAGTAAGGAGGCCTACGTGTGTCGTATGTTTGTCCTGGCTATGCAACTGCATGGCTCCACGTTTGCGAGTTCGAAAACATTCAAGAGGGTGCATGTAAATTATCCCTGTTCACCATATACCTTATTGTTTTTCTAAATTGCTACTCCCTCTGATCCAAAAAAGTGTCGTAACTTTGAACTAAGGTTAGTTCAACTTTAATTCAAAGTTGCGACAGTTATTTTAGATCCGAGGGAGTCATAGTTTTGGAGCATTTCAATTCTTATTTCTTGGGAATTCTTCCTACAATGTTCTTTGAACCATATATGACTTACATTTGCCAGGCTCATATGAAATTCATTCTTGTGAGTCACAAACCTCTTTTTTTCCTTACCTGGGAGTTAGTTTCAGTTTGGACCATCCATTTCGCCACGCGTTGATGTTTTGCACCACATTTTAGAAAATGTACCACTCCACACTCTATTTTACATCAAAGTTGACACTTTGTACTACAACATAATTTCGCTTACAAATATGACAACATTGTTGGGCTCACATAACTGGGCTACATGGCAAAGTAGTGCTACCATTTAACCATCACATCAAAGATGTGGCATTACCGAATACAGATAAGTGAGTAATTTTAAAAATCTCCCATGCACGACCCCTAGCAGTGTCAGTGTCCTCGTGCGCTCCACAGCCAACGGATTTCAACCCCACGGCGTCCAATCACCGTGCTGCCAGTGCCCCCCCCTCCCCCGTACCCGCGTACCTTCACCACCACCACCGTAGCCTAGCCAGGCACAGTGCAGACGGCCGCACAACAGCCCAGCCCAGCCCCAGCTAGCTAGCGAGCAATCACAACACAGCGCAGAGCGCAGCGGCAGAGCCGCACGCGTAACAAACCTAGCACCAGCAGCTCCGGGGAAAAAGGCCTCGGCGAGAAAAGTGAAGGAGGAAAAAAAAAATAACGCCTCCCCTCCTCCTCCCACACCACCCCTCCGCCCTCCTTCCTCCCCTCTCCATTCCTCGCCCTCCCCCACTTCCTCTCGATCTCTCTCCCCAGCTCGCCAGCCGCTTCCTCCCCTCCCAAACCCCTCCCCGCGCCTGGATCCCGCGTGCTCCCGCCTACCCTCGCCGCCTCTCCGGCGGCCTCCTTCGGGCGTGCTCCAGCCGAGGGACGAGTCGGGCCCCATTGGCGCGGGCCGCCGTAGGCAGGCCGTAGGCGTTGGGGGCGAGTCGAGGCGGGTCTCCGGGGGGGCGGGGCGCGATGAGGAGGGCCGTGGGCTGACGCCGATGATGTCGGACGCCTCGTCGGATCTCGGCGGCGGCAGGGCCGGGCCCGTGGAGCGCGACATCGAGCAGGTGAGCGGCCCCGATCCCCCCCCGCTCGAATCGCTGTGGAATTCCCGCTTCTCGCGCGGTCGGGAGGCCTGGATAGTTGGATGTAGATGCATTTCTGTTCTCCGTGTGTTTGTGTGCTCCTGCGTGTGGTGGCCAATTCTGCATCGCCGGTGGCCGCAGCTGTCCCCGGCGATTGAACGGCCCGTAATTCGGGGGAACTAAGTATGGAGATTCAGCTGTGCTACAGTCAGAGCTGTAACTTTTGGCGTCTTGGGTTGGAGATGTTCAAGGGGTATTGATTTGCCAGTGGCCACTTTTTTGGCAGCTGATTGTTAGGTTGCTTGCTAGTTGCTACGCTTCTCATCGAATTGGCTCATGGGCAGCTCTTTTGATCTAACAGGGAGTAGTATGTTAGAATTGCACCCCACCTTGTTTGTGTCTTCATTTTTGTTGTGCGCAAAGTATTGAGCTCTGTTACGTGAGTATCCTTTCAGAGGTTGGGCCAATGGCGAGTTGGATCAGTACTGTATTCCATGTTCTTATTACTGACAGATAATTGCCCCGTGATGGGGTTAGTAAAATTCCTTGCCCCTTTATCGAGATTGCTTTATTCTCCGACCATATGCCTGACATAGTGAAGAATACGGATGCGAAATGCAGCTGTTCTGATCCCATGACGCACACGCTCATGCATAGTCGAGTGAAGCCAAATTTCCCCTATGGCATTTTGTGTTTTTTCACCAACTGAAAGCACATATCTCTTGTGGGAATTGTTGGTTCATGTGGCATATATTGATACATGACATCTTGGCACATCCTTCCATGTTCATTGTTTATCTGTTCTATTGTGTATCGAGAAGTTTGAATACTAGTCTGATCCTCTCTCAATCTTTATTGATTTATATTGCAGTCCCATAATTTGTCGTTCCTTTTCCGTTTCTATGTTATATGGCACCGCTTGAAATGCCAGTTAAAATTGAAAACGTCAATGGGCACATTTGAACGCGTTTGATTGTTCAATGGTGTTTTAAGGCTTCTCCTTTGACATACTATAAAATTACCACTATTTGGCAGGATAGTATTTTTAGATGCTAGTTACTGATGCTTGATACAACCTTGTTCCCATTCTTACCGCAGGCCATCACTGCTCTCAAGAAAGGAGCATACCTGCTGAAGTATGGACGTAGAGGGAAGCCAAAATTTTGTCCCTTCAGACTTTCCAATGTGAGCTTATTAATTTGCTTCATCACAGAATTTTCAAGTCCTTTATGTTTGCCCCATCTCATTTATGAATATCTTTGGCACTCTTTTTGCTCCTCCAGGATGAATCTATATTGATTTGGTTCTCAGGGAAAGAGGAGAAGCAACTAAGATTGAGTCATGTGTCCAGAATAATTCCTGGACAGCGAACTGTGAGTTGCTATTTCAACAAAACCCAATTTTGGGAGACAGATTGATGGATATCATGCTCTACTGTTACGATTCATAATATTGGCTGAAGCAACTATATTTCATTTTGCTCGTTTACTCCTGGTGCTAGCTCCTGAATATTCCATGGGGCTTTCTTCAGCTTTTACCATGATGTGATTCTTCTTCGTTTTAGAGAGAGCTTGCTGCTAATTTATTTTCACTGTGCTCGATTCCACTAATTCACAAGAAGTTCCTATAGATACAAAGCATTTATGATCCAACATTGATAAAACTTTATGGCAAGAAGAGATAACATCATTCTTTCCTGCAAAAATTAAGTTGAATAAACTTCTCAAAGTCCACTTACGAGATCATCTTCTGCACTCAGATATTTAGCGAGGAGGTTCTACTATTCGGAATTGCTGCAAAGCTGTCCTGATATAGTACTTTTTTTGTGATACAGGCGATTTTTCAGAGGTATCCACGACCCGAGAAGGAATGCCAGTCATTTTCTCTCATATCCCATGATAGATCATTGGACATTGTAAGTCATGCCAGTCATTCATGTGTGATGTAACATGTTCGCTTGTTTGCCAACTTTGTTGCATGCTAAATTCATTTGTTAGTCTATATCACCAGCTAATCAATTTGGTAATTTGGTTTTGTCATGAGAAACAGATATGCAAAGATAAAGATGAAGCTGAAGTGTGGTTTGCTGGGCTAAAAACACTGATATCACGTAGTCACCAAAGAAAATGGAGAACAGAATCAAGAAGTGATATGCTTTCCTCTGGTACAACTAGTCCAAGAACTTATACGAGAAGGAGCTCTCCCTTGAGTTCTCCTTTCAGTAGCAATGATAGTGTCCACAAGGTATTTCCCGCCATCCACCCAGCTCATCCATCTTCTCAACACTCTTGTTGTGTGCCGGTCAGGCTGCACTGATCAACCCAAACTCTTCCTCTTCATGTACTTTGATCTTTTCCATTTTTGTGTTTGATGCTACTGGCTTAAGACTTTTTTTCTGAGAAACCTCTGGCTTAAGATTTGAACGGCCACCAAACTTGAGTTGGCAACCATGATACCCATGTTGTATTTTATGGTCTGTACATTCTATATCACATACTGGTTTGTGGCAGCAAAATAAAAATAAATAAAAGTATTTTTTCCTTGATGAAGTCAAAATATATGAAATAATATCTGTGTTCAAGCATGGCAGATCATGCTATTCCCATTTTATTTCTGCTGTCTACATCAATTATTATAGAAAACAATCTTTAACAATTGAACTGCAACAGGATGGCAGCGAAAATTATCGACTCCGGAGTCCATATGGGAGTCCACCGAAGGTTGGCTTGGACAAGGCCTTCTCTGACATTGTATCATATGCAGCCCCACCTAGACCCTTCTTCCCATCGGATTCTAATGTTGGATCAGTTCACTCTGTGTCTTCTGGGCACTCAGATAACACAAATGGGAACTCGAGGGGCATCCCAATGGATGCTTTCCGAGTTAGTTTATCAAGTGCTGTCAGTTCATCAAGTCATGGTTCTGGTCATGATGATGGTGATGCTCTAGGTGATGTTTTCATTTGGGGAGAGGGAACTGGGGAGGGAATTCTTGGTGGTGGCAATTCAAGGGTTGGAAGTTCCTCGGGTGCAAAGATGGATTGTCTTTTACCGAAGCCATTGGAGTTTGCTGGAAGGCTTGATGTGCAGAACATTTCATGTGGAGGAAGGCATGCTACACTTGTCACTAAGCAGGGAGAGGTCTACTCTTGGGGTGAGGAGTCAGGTGGGCGTCTTGGTCATGGTGTGGACTGTGACGTGCCCCAGCCAAAACTTATCGATGCTCTTGCTCATATGAACATTGAGCTAGTAGCATGTGGTGAGTACCATACTTGCGCAGTCACGCTCTCTGGAGATTTGTACACATGGGGAAATGGCACCTTTAATTTTGGACTTTCAGGTCATGGGAATGAAGTCAGTCATTGGATGCCCAAAAGGCTCAATGGACCATTAGAAGGCATACATGTTTCGTCTATTTCATGTGGCCCTTGGCACACGGCTGTAGTAACATCTGCAGGTCAGCTATTCACATTTGGAGATGGCTCTTTTGGAGTTCTAGGTCATGGAGATCGTCAGAGTATTTCGGTACCAAGGGAGGTGGAATCCCTGAAAGGGCTACGGACTGTTCGGGCAGCTTGTGGTGTGTGGCACACAGCCGCCGTTGTTGAAGTTATGGTTGGGAATTCAAGTTCCAGCAATTGTTCTTCTGGCAAGATATTTACATGGGGTGATGGTGATAAAGGTCGTTTGGGACATGGTGACAAAGAAACAAGACTTGTCCCAACGTGTGTGGCTTCTTTGGTTGAGCCTAACTTTTGCCAAGTAGCTTGTGGTCATTGTTTCACGGTGGCACTAACAACCTCAGGGCATGTGTACACAATGGGAAGTTCTGTCTATGGTCAGCTTGGAAATCCACAAGCAGATGGCATGGTTCCTGCGCGTGTTGAAGGAAAACTACATAAAAACTTTGTGGAGGAGATTTCATGTGGCGCTTATCATGTTGCTGTTTTGACTTCCAGGACAGAGGTGTATACATGGGGTAAAGGTGCTAATGGCCGGTTAGGACATGGTGATGCTGATGATAGGAATTCTCCTACACTAGTTGAAGCTCTGAAAGATAAGCAAGTCAGGAGTGTTGTTTGTGGAATTAACTTCACTGCAGCAATATGCATTCACAAGTGGGTGTCTGGAGTTGATCAGTCCATGTGTTCTGGATGTCGCTTGCCGTTTAACTTGAGGAGAAAACGGCATAATTGCTACAACTGTGCTCTTGTATTTTGTCATTCCTGCAGCAGTAAGAAATCTCTGAAGGCTTCATTAGCACCAAACCCAAACAAGCCTTACCGTGTCTGTGATAGCTGCTACGGTAAACTTAATGAGGGACCTGAGACAGATAGGTATTCTTCAGCAAAGCGCGGAGTTATCTTACAAGGGTTCAATGATTCTATCAATGATGATTTGGAGACAAGATCAAATGTCCAATTGTCTAGATTGTCATCAATGGAATCTTTCAAGAACATGGATAGCAGATATTCAAAGAAAAATAAGAAGTTTGAATTTAATAGCAGCCGTGTTTCCCCTATTCCAAATGGCAGCTCTCACTGGAGCGGGCTCAACATTTCTAAATCTTTTGGCTCATCAAAGAAATTTTTCTCAGCGTCGGTTCCTGGATCAAGAATTGCTTCTAGGGCAACTTCACCTGTCTCAAGAAGAACAAGCCCTCCTCGATCTACAACTCCAACACCTACCTTGGGTGGTCTAACATCTCCTAGAGTTGTTGTAGATGGTGCAAAGCCAATAAAGGATAGTGTAAGCCAAGAGGTTATACATTTGAGATCTCAGGTACAGATCTTGATGTTCTCTCTATTCAATCGGTATTTCTAACTTGTGTCCATTATAAGTAAGTAGTATGATTCTATGCATTATTGGTATCATTCTCTAACTGTAACTCGATGAAGCAGTCGTATGAAACCATCAACTCCTAAATGGAAACTCAAAATATCTGGCATAAACTCACATGACAGTAAAGAAGTTTGTACACGCTACTGTTTTTCCTTCTGCTCTCTTTATTTTATGACTGGCCCAGTGTCCAGTCACAGTAGCAAGGTAGAAAGATATTCAGGAACTGACCATTATTATCACAGTAGTTTTCTTTGTAGACTGATAGACCATTATTATGACAGTAACTTGTGAGAGTTTGTTTACTTCTGGAGGTTCTAATCAAGTTCAATATTTCAGGTGGAAAATCTTACCCGGAAGTCCCATCTACTGGAAGTTGAATTGGAGCGAACAACTAAACAGTTAAAGGAAGCTATTTCCATTGCAGGGGAGGAAACTGCGAAGTGCAAAGCTGCAAAAGAAGTAATCAAGTCGCTCACTGCACAAGTAAGATTCCTTATCTGTGAGGATGTTGTTTTCTTATATTACAGCCAGAACCTACTGTACAAACATCCAAAAAATAACAATATAAGTACATTTTTTCACCAAATCTGATGAAATTGAATGGCTAAAAACCAACTCTGTAGATTGGTCAAAGGCAGTTTGCTTCCTTTGACGTAACCAAGCAGCTCATAACTCTTCTGGGTTTTGAGCCTGTGACTTATCTAAATGATGTTCATGTACTATGGAACTAAATAAGGCAACCATACTACTTTAGTGGAGTAGCAAAGGGTGCAGACAAAATAAGTGGTTTGGGGATGTTTTCTATTAACTAACAACAACAGGAATGATGATTTTAAAACTTGAATGATGATACAGTCTAATATGCGAACAATTATTTTTTCTACCATAGTTGAAGGGTATGGCAGAGAAGCTACCT
Organism: Triticum aestivum; assembly: GCF_018294505.1. Taxonomy (NCBI): domain Eukaryota; kingdom Viridiplantae; phylum Streptophyta; class Magnoliopsida; order Poales; family Poaceae; genus Triticum; species Triticum aestivum. The sequence goes on along the minus strand of NC_057795.1, from coordinate 451,395,489 downwards.
GAAGGAGCAGGAGCAGGAGCAGGAGCAGGGGCAGGGGCAGTTAAGCACAGTAGACTGCTACCACTTTCTGGAGTGCCTGTTAATGACATATCAATGGCAACTGAGAATTTAGGTAGCCCAAGAAATTCAGGAGAGCCATATTTGAACGGGTCTAATGGGTTGATTGTTTCTAATGGACCAAGTTCAGTTAGAAATAAGACTCACCTGGAAGTTGGCAAGAACGGAACCAGACAGCCCGATTCAGACTCTAAGCCTGAGTCTGAATGGGTAGAGCAAGATGAACCAGGGGTCTACATCACCCTTACTGCCCTACCTGGAGGGGCTAGAGATCTTAGGAGGGTACGGTTCAGGTAAATTCCTTCATTCCCATTCAAAATGCAACTATAAATCAGCTGAAGGACTTGTCTATTGGATGTTTATGGGCACATTATCTATACATTTGATTAGTGTAGACTGTCAGACAATGTTCAGCACTTTGTTAATTTGATGTGAGGTAGTATAGCAACTGACCTTTTTTCTGGTCTATCGTATAAGATTCTTTAGTTATTCAGAACAAATTGTTGTTCTGTGTAGGTGTAGCTGTATGACAACCTGTTTAAGTATGAAGTTATTCACAGATTAATTATATACTTCCTCCGTTCACTTTTGTAAGACCTTTTAGACATTTAAGACAGCACCTACAACAGTTCAATTTCAGCTGTCTTAAACGACTTACAAAAGTGAACAGAGGGAGTAACTAATTCTAGATATAAGAATTTGTATTTGTATTTTTATAGACTCATTTTCATACACATTTTTTGTCTGCTGGACATGAAGGATCAAAGAAAAATTGCAATGATTTCGTAAAGTCGACCCGCTTAGAAACTAGGACGTGTCTAGGTGGCAGCCGTTGGTTCATTAGTAGCCGTGAGCAAACAGCGCGAGCAAACACCACTTAAAATGAAAGTACCGGGCCCCACCTGACAAAAAAGGAAAACATGTCTGGTCCTCCAGCGGATATTTTTCCACACACAAACACACACACCCCACGTATAAAACCTGTCCAATTAATTTCAATACAGTTATTTTAAAAAGCTGTAACATTCGAACCAAGCGTGTAATTAAGATCCGTTTTCACCCATAGTTTCCTCGCAAGTTGCTCTCCGAAACTAGATCCCATATTGGTACGTTTTGACAGACTTTTACCAGAAACAATTTTACTGCTACTATAGGAAGCAACTTTAGTGCTTTAGTGCTATAAGAAGCAACTTCCTGTTTTGTGAAAGTTGCCTATCGCTACTAATTAGCTGCATGCAGTATTGTAGAAGCTGTCTACCATGGTTTCTGAGTTGCCTATCTAGGAAACCAAGCAGTTCACAGTTTTTGAAGTTGTCTTCCTGTGATGTTACATCACTGTGAAAGTTGCATACCATGGTTTCCGGTAATGCTGAATTGCCTACCATTGGTAATTAGTTGCATATAGCACTGTTAAAAGTTGGTGATGTTGCAAAGTTGCCTACCCGGCTACCCCTCTACCTAAGTTGCTTACTGTACTAAAAATTACTGTAGGCAACTTAGCATAATGTTAGGCTAGTCACTAGTCATGGTAGACAACTTAGAGAAAACGCCAGGCTACCTGGCAGTCATGGTAGCCATCTCAGCGCAAACATTATGCTAAACTGGCACTGAAAGTTGTTTCCAATAGCACCAAAGTTGTTTCTGGAGAGAAGTTCATCGAAACATATCAAAATGAGATCGAAGGCCCATTCGGTGAAAATTATCTTAATCCCAATGTTTGGTCCAAAAGTTATAGCATTTTGAAATTTCCAGAAGTGGAATTGATCTACCAAAATAGTAATGCATGTGGTGCAGCATGGGCAGGACTGCAGGTACTTTTTCCTTGCATGTGCCAATCATCTTTTGCTATTTTTGGTAAAAGGGAGAATCAACTTGGGTGTGGTCTTTATATGTAACCAAAAAGTACAGCTGCACTTATAAGAATTCGGGTAGAAACTAATGTTCTGTTGAGATTTTGTGCTATTTAAAAGCTTATTGTAGTTTCTGGAGTTTGATCTTTGCAGCTTTTCACTAATTTCTATTTCTGCGTGCAGCCGGAAGCGTTTCAGCGAGACGCAAGCAGAGCAATGGTGGCAAGAGAACCGAGCGAGGGTATACGAGCTGTATAACGTTCGTGTGGTGGACAAATCAGTCGCCAGTATTGATAGTGATGTACCTCACTGACATAGAGCATGCGTTTGGTTGCGAGGTTAATTAGGGCCTGAAAGAAAGAGGGCTGCTGTTTGGAAAATGTGGGCTTGCATTTTCTTTTACACCCTCTTCCTCCTTTTTCTTGTATGGAAAGTAGATTACCCAAGGAGAAGTGATGTAAATGGTTCGTGGCAGCCGGCTAATCTGCCCTGTAAATGCATAAGCAAGCACACCAATTTAGAGTTTGTTCTTCCTAATTTTCCATTGATCCACGAATATATAGGTCCAAAAGCCGAGCCAGAGATAACGGGCGCAGAACATTTTGGATGCTAATTGTAGATTGAGATGCGAAGTAGCCATGCAAGAGTTAAGCTTTATTTTCATTGTGCTGAGTGCCCTTGTCATTTTTTAATTTCGACTATCCTGCCTGCCTGCCTTCATTTTGTTTCATCCAGTTTTGTTGTAAACTGCACATATGTATGGCATACTTTCCAGTTATCCAAGTCTTCGGGAAAAAACTCAGGTCGCGTGGAGGTGATGCTGATCAGTGTACATGCATTCTCTTCTCGCTACCATTTTGTACAGTGGAGAGGAAAGGAGCGCATTTGTTCGTCCACCTCAGCGGTTTGTTGGGCGGTGATCGATGTTTCCCTTCCTTGCATTTTACCGACGATGGCATATGCGTTTGCTCTTCGATTCTGCGGAGTGTGGTGTCGTCGACAACATAATCTGGGTGTAGCCAGGAGCCCAAGTTGGAAGAGAAGTCAGTATGTACCCCGACCTCACGTCAAGAAACAAGAGCCGATTTAGATTTGGTGTTAAGCGCGCGGTTAGGTCCAACCGCCAAGACACATCACACAACACAAATGACACCAACATTCAGTTAGGTCACAGTAGCTCACAAGTCGCAACGCCCCCTCACCCATACAGACACCATTTCCGTCACTCTTTGCTCGCTTCTGCCTTCCATTCCTAGCAGCCACCTTGACCGGCGATCACCTACTAGAAGATCTTAGTACCCTTCAGATCACCAAGAATTACTAACATTTATAGTTGTAACCGGTGTGAAAATAGCTTAGCACCATTGCCTCTGTTCTAGAAGCGCATTAGCTAGCTACGAACAATCTCAACCTATGGTGAATGGTGGCGTGCGTGCAAGAGTACACTACACGTTCAAGAAAACTTCAGTACTGCCTCATTCAGAGAGCTAATTGTCGAGGCTATTTGTAGTTTCTCAAGCTGTTTCCCGCTCATCTACTGCTTTCACAATCCACACATCGACCCCTCTCACGCGCACTTGCCTCGCCCGCAGCCATGGATCAGGACCTGTCGTCGGAGCTGGACCCGGCGCTCCTCCTATCGACGTCGGCGTCCTCGTCGTCGCCGCAGGACTCCGCGTCGCCGTCCTTCTCCTTCTACCCCCCCTCCCCTCCGGAGTACACCCTCGCCGTCACCAACCTCTCCTGCCCCGCGCCGCGCCGCGCCAACGCCGGTCTCCTCCCGAGGTTCTTGTCTTCCTCCACGCCCCCGGCCGCCGAGGCCGAGGGCCTCCTCAACTCCGTCTCCTTCACCGCGTCCAGCTCCAGCATCCTGGCCGTGGTGGGCCCCAGCGGCGCCGGCAAGTCGACGCTCCTCCGCATCCTGTCCGGCCGCGGCACCGGCTCCGAGATAGCCAAGCCGCCCACCGTGCGCATCAACGGCCACGCCGTCACCTCCCGCGCGCAGCTGCGCCGGACGTGCGGCTTCGTCACGCAGGACGACAACCTCCTGCCGCTGCTCACCGTCCGCGAGACCATCCTCTTCGCCGCGCGCTTCAGGCTCGGCTCCTCCGTGACCGCGCGGGAGCGGCACGAGCGGGTGGAGGCGCTCATGCAGGAGCTGCGCCTGTCCGAGGTGGCCGACAGCTACGTCGGCGGCGGCGGCGGCGAGGCGATGTCGTCGTCCCGCGGGGTGTCCGGGGGCGAGCGTAAGCGGGTGTCCATCGCGGTGGACATGGTGCACGACCCGCCGGTGCTGCTGCTGGACGAGCCCACGTCGGGGCTGGACAGCCGATCGGCCATGGACGTGCTGGCTCTGCTGCACGAGGTGGCCTGCGCGCGGCGGCAGGTGGTGGTGCTCAGCATCCACCAGCCCAGCTACCGCATGCTCGGCTACATCTCGTCGCTGCTGCTGCTCTCCCGCGGCGCCGTCGCGCACTGCGGCTCGCTCAGGTCGCTCGAGGACGCGCTGGCGAGGCTGGGCCACAAGATCCCCGCGCAGCTCAACCCGCTGGAGCTCGCCATGGAGGTCATCGAGCAGCTCCAGGCGGACCACGCCAAGTTCGCTATGCTCAGGGACAACGACCAGTACGAGGAGGAAAGGGAAAGCCCCGGCGTCGCCAACGGCAGCCTTCAGGTCCCCGAGCACGGGTACCGCAGCCGCGCCGTGGAGGTGGCGGCGCTGACAGTGCGCTGCTGGCGCACGATGTACCGCACGCAGCAGCTCTTCGCGGCGCGGGCGGCGCAGGCAGTGGTCGGCGGCCTCGGCCTCGGCAGCGTCTTCTTCCGCGTGCGCGCCGACCCGGACGGCCTGGCGCTCCGGCTCGGCCTCTTCGCCTTCAGCCTGAGCTTCCTCCTCTCCTCCACCGTGGAGGCCCTGCCCATCCTCCTCCACGAGCGGCGCGTGCTGATGCGCGAGGCCTCCCGCCGCGCCTACCGCCTGTCCTCCTACGTGGTCGCCAACGCGCTCGTGTTCGCGCCGTGCCTCCTCGCCGTGGCGATCCTCTTCTCGGCGCCCGTGTACTGGCTGGTGGGCCTCCGCGCCTCCCTCGCCGCGTTCGGGTTCTTCGTGCTCGCCGTGTGGCTCATCGTGCTCATGGCCAGCTCCCTGGTCCTCTTCCTCAGCGCCGTGTCCCCGGACTTCATCCTCGGCAACTCGCTCATCTGCATCTTCCTGGGCGTCTTCTTCCTCTTCTCCGGCTACTTCATACCCAAGGAGAGCATCCCGAGGTACTGGGCCTTCATGTACTACGTGTCCATGTACAGGTACCCGCTGGACCTGCTGCTCATCAACGAGTACGGGGGCAGCACCAGCGAGAAGTGCGTGGCGTGGACGGGAGGGGACGCCATGAACGGCGACGGCGTGTGCTTGAGCACCGGAGGCGACGTGCTGAGGGGCAGAGGGGTGGACGAGGGCATGAGGTGGGTCAACGTGGGGGTCATGCTGGGCTTCTTCCTGGTGTACAGGATCATGTGCTGGGCTGTGCTGGTGAGGAGGGCGTCCAAGACCACTCTCTGATCCTTCCTTCCCTCCCTCCCTCCCCTGTTTTTGTTTGCCAGCTTCACTGGTTTGGATCGGATCATATATACAATCGGCGTTATTTGTTGTTTGCTTTTCTGCTGTACTTTGCTCTTTGTTTAGATGTGCTGAGTAAGAACTGCAATGCAAGTTTGCACTCATGTGTGCAAAATGCTTGATTTGGGTTCATGAAAAGAAAATGTCAACCTGTCTACCTGAACCATGGGCGTCCTTTTACGGAAAGGCTTCTATTCAGTGGGCTGATAATCTGACATGGCACCCGTAGGGTTCCGGTGCGGGTAATGCTCACTCAAACCCGTATCCGTCCCAATACTTTTCTCCTAAATTCTTACTCGTACCTGCACCTCCGGTTTTATATTGTTCTCATACCCATACCCAGCCGCGGGTAATAACGGTGGGCAAAAATACCCATCCCGATCACCTTTCAATTCACATTTTACCATGTATAAATTTCAGCATTTCAGTATGTAAAACACACCATTTCAGCTTGCATATTTAGCATTTCAGCCGAGGCGAGATGGGAAGATGGGGTTTGTGTTCTATGAGTGTGACGACACAATGGATGGGTGAGGGGAGAGTATTTTGTGTGTGGGTTGTGGCTATTAGGCTAGGGTTTTCCATTTTTTGTTAGTGAATGATATAGGGGACCTACATGTTAGATGTGCTAATATACGGGTAGGCGGGTACACGAGTATGTGTATTGTCTTCCTGTACCTGTACCCGGCTTATCCGTTTGGTGCATTTTTTTTCCATTTACAGACCTATGAGTATTTAACTTTCCCAAACCCTTACCCTAATAGGGGTTTTACCCGTCAACATTGCGGGTAGTGGGTACCCATTGCCATGTCGAGCTGACATGTCTGCGTGTGTTGCCTCCGTGACCATCAGATCTGCTTTTGATTGGACGGCTCAGAAGGAACAATATTTTTCGTCTTTTTTCATTGACGTGGACCAATTTGATTTAAGAAAAAGCACCCTAAAGGAAACTGCAAACCAAACATTATAACATTTGCAGTTGCAAACCTATAACTTTACATTTTCTTTTCAGCTCCAGAATTGCAAGCCACCAGACCTTACTTTCCGAAAAACATTGGAAGCAAAACCTATATGAAGTTCTATTGCTTTTGAGACGAGAAGCTCGAAAACTACTTCCTCTGTCCCATAATGTAAGCGCGTGTTTGACACTACTACACTAGTGTAGAAAACACTCTTATATTAGGAATATCGGGTCATGAGGAACAAGATTTTAAGTTTTATTCATTTTACTTTTGTATTCTTTTTTGAGAGAACATTTTACTTTTGTATTCTCTTTCAAATGTTTCGGGAGCAACTAGTTAACGAGCGCTCCTTCGGAGCGCTCGTAACGAGCGGTTCGGGAGCGCTCCGTGCGTGCCAAGTGTCGCGCGCGGAGCGCTCCCGCCAGGGAAAACCAGGTGGCGCGGTTGATTCCCGGTTTTCCCTTTCCGGTTTGTGGTTTCGTGTGTTTTGCACTTTGACCCTCATACTACCACATTTTTCTGTTTTCCCTTTCTGCGCGAAAACATAAAAAAATACCAGTTCGCACGCTTGGTTCCTTGTTTCCCTTTCTCGTTTCCCTTTCTGTTCCCATTATATTTCCGGGTAATGGAGATTTATGGGGTAGTTACGGGCGGGGACTACCAACACTATCAAATGTGACCTTTCAAGTAATGAAAAAAGCAACTTTTTAATGTAAAATGGCATACTTCAGAATTGTTCAATCGTGTGACTTCTTTATAGGCACAGGTGAACACTAGGAGAGGCACAGGTGTATAACTTTACTAAATTGAAGAAAAGCGCCTCCGGCGCGAGGGAACCTCCTGCTCGCCTTCGGCTCGTTTAATTTTTATAAACATCTTGAAGGGGGGGCATAGGTCGAAGTGTGTGTTGGTCGTGCAGCGTGTTGGTTCGTGCGGCGCGTTGTCCATCGCGGTGTGACACGGCGCCTCCGGCGCGAGGGAACCTCCTGCTCGCAATCGGCTCATTTAATTTTTATAAACATCTTGAAGGGGGGGCATAGGTCGAAGTGTGTGTTGGTCGTGCAGCGTGCTGGTTCGTGTGGTGCGTTGTCCATCGCGGTGTGACACGGCACGCGAGGGAACCTCCTAGCAGGTCGTGCAAAAGGCAATCTGCTTTGTTTCGGAACGCACATGTTTGAAGAATGTGCAGTCACGTCTACTTAAGAGCTATGCTTTGTTGACGATGACGATATATAGGTTTGTGCGTGCATGCACATGTGTGCATACTACGAAGGCATTGGTATGTTGCCTCCGGAGGCACGGGTTTGTAGCATGTGAAGTCACGTGTGCGTAGGAGCTAGCCACGGTTGAGGCGCTCTTGGTATGTGTATGTGTGTGGATATTGCCCGGAGGCATGGTGACCCAGGCTTTGGTGGCACAAAGCCATGTCAGCTCTGGAGGCACTTGAGGGTGGTCTCCAGAGTCACGTGTAAGGGTATGTGTGTGTATGGATATTGCCCGGAGGCATGGTGACCCAGGGTTTGGTGGCACAAGGCCATGTCGCCTCTGGAGGCATGAGACGGTGCTTTCCAGAGTCACGCGTAAGGGTATGTGTGTGTGTGTGGATATTGCCCGGAGGCATGGTGATCCAGGGTTTGATGGCACAAGGCCATGTCGTCTCTGGAGGCACGGACGGTGCTTTCCAGAGTCACGCATAAGGGTTTGTTTTGGGAGTCACTGTTGTTGTACAAATAAGAAGAGGCATTGTTGTTTATAGTTTACTGGCACTCTCTTATGATCTAAGAGGCACTGTTATCGAAATAGTTCTCTTTTCAACATGAACACGCAATTTCTAACTACATTACATATAAAATGTGAGTTATTGACAAACTGTTTTGTCACGTCTAGATAGAATTAGCCTCGCGGGCTATCAAAAGTTTTAGTCTTCATTTTTGCTTAAGATCTTGCTAGTCTCGTCACCCATTTCACTAGCTTTGACTTGATTCATCTCGCTATTTAGAGAATGTACATTGCCTCTGCCCTCCAGTCTTCGACCTCATCCTGTGAAATTTTGCCGAGAAGAGAAGTATATTATTAGAGTTTGTGCATATAAGTTGTTTATAAGTAAATATATATAAACTTACTGTCAAATCTTCTAGGTCTTCGACAAACTTTTCACCATTGTAGAGGAATGCAAGCTTTAAAACAGCAAATGCTGATTCTCCCTTTTCTACCACTGGAACATCTTGCATGGTATGAGTCTGTCATCTTGTACCCTTGGCATTCAGTGTTTGTCCTAGTATGATGTTGAAGACTTCTTTAAACCTAGGTACCTGGGAATATTGCATTTCGTAATTAATTGTTTTAATATTGCAACTTGTAAAACTGAAAAAATTGTTATGTATAAATGCTTACGATTGCCAACTTATGAACATGATATTCCTGAAACTGTCTTTCTCTTTCTTCTTTAGCATCTTCATTTTCCTGAAGAACTCGACATGCTTCTTCTTGTGTCAATTTTCCGATGTGTATCTTTTCTTTCTCAAATTCCTTGTGAGTCGTTTCTCGAGGATCAATAATGTGAACTTTGTGTTTGTATTTGTCCAGGACATATAGTACATAGCGGTCATGCTTCTCCATTGGAATGAATATCCGCGTACAAAATACTTGTTGCTTAGATGACAATTTAATATAAAGTAATTTAATAGAACGCATATTTCCTGATTTTGTCATGGAAGAAAGGGTTGTTACCATGTTTGCTGTTGAGAGCTTTTTCCGTTGATTTTCCTTGAGATACATGGGAACCAGCTGATTCTTTGCTTTTTGCAATTCATTTTAAAATTTTTTAATACTAGTTTTGTGTTCCTTTAAATCCAATATATGCTGCAAACAATATTTATGATGAAAAAAACTGTTAGAAAAAAGAGCTGTGTAACAATATAAAAAGAGTAGTTGTTGCAATATAACACAAGACTTTGCTTTTTAAAAGTTTACCTCTGCAAAGTTTGGGCCTAATATTACTGTGTCACTCTGTTTTGAATCTTGTCTGCTTTCCCAAATTTCTGCTATGTCATCGAGGACCCTCTTTTCCATATGATGTGGTATGTTTGTCTGTGCTGGTCTTGGACCAAATACTGCCTTCAGTTGGGCTCCAGTAAGTTGCATGCTTTCACTGTCCTTGCGGATGCGCCTAAATATAGTTTTGCTGCGACAGGAAGATAAAATAATTTTGGAGGTCATGGTTAGTGAGAAACATATTCTTACATTATTTTTGGCCTCTATCCAACTATTTTGAGGTGCAATAGAAAATAACTCACTTCTTGTATTCCTCCTGCCAGCTGTCGCTCATGACTAGATGGAAGAGGTCGGACGCCTCCTTTATGTGTTGGAAGCAATGAGAATGTTTTGGATATGGACTGGTGCTTTGTCTTTTTTTCCTTTTTGTTTCATCTGTTTGTGTCAGTGGAAGCAGATATGTAATATGTAAGCTCTCGTGATACGAAAGACATTGGTCAACCGTGGGATGGGTAGGTTATTACAAAAAAAAGATAAGTAGAAATGATTTTCTTACCTTTGTTGGTGGAAAAGAAGTTTGAAGTTTCTGGTTTGAATTCTTTGATTCTTCTAGGTAGTTGCTCCCAGTTTACTTGGTTTGTTTCACCAAATATGGTTGTAAAAAGGAACTCTGGTTTCCACTCGGCATCTACGTTGCTTTGCTGCATGGAGGTCATCGGATATTCTTTTATTTTTCTTTCATGAGATAATTGAAGTATTCAAGTAGTGCTGCTTGTAAAAATTAATTTTTTTGCTCTTGTACTATTCACTTACATTGAAATCCTCATCATCTTTTATGAGATCAATGCCATTCTAGTATTTTGCAAAAATTAACCATGAAGTGTCCGCATTGGGTACCCTGCTATTTTGGCACGCAAACTCTGTTAGGTGTTTCTGCTATCCTCAACCAGTTCGGTTCGCTGTTGGCTCGTAGCTCCACTTCGCCGTAATGCTTCTTCATGAGTGTGTGCATCCTTTTAATCTGTGTTATTATTGGGTTTTGCCATTAATAAAGGGAATGCAGGAATTGGAAAACCAATTAGAAAACAATGTTGAATTGACGTACCAGTTCTTGGTGATCCTTATGGTGTGTTTTCCATGTATTTTTTTCCGTCTCCGTGTCTATAATTCAGTGAGGCAAGTATGTCGATGGAGCTCGTGTACTTGTTGAGCACGTACAGTGTGTAGTGTTTAGCTGTGTTGTGAGGTATCATAATCTGTAGTGTTTGGAGACAGAGTGAGTTAAAGTTCATTCTTGTCAGGAGAATTAAATGACATGTGAATGTGCAATCTGTAGGAAGAATGAATTATGTTTCTATATTTCTATCAACTTACCAGCTTTTTCTTTAAAAGTTCCTTCCCTGTTACAAGAGGTGCAAACTGTTTCAATGCTTCTTCCTCATTGAATTCTGCTAGTCCTCCTTCTCCAATTTTAACACCGAGCACGATCTGCGACCAAAAAGTTTTCTGCTTTTTAGTTCAATAATTGTAATCACTGAATTGATGCAAGTTTTTGTGTCAAATTGTACTTCATACATTTGCAAATTCTGCGGGAAGTATGGCTTTATCGGTTGTGTTGTATTGTTGCTGCACTGTCCATTCGTCGAACAATGCGTTTGCGATGGAGCCATCCATCTGTCCATGATCTCCTTTCCGTAGCTGTTCCATTGCTTGTTTTCCTGTAATCAAATCGGGTCGCATCGAGCTAATATATACGTTTAGACTGTAAGCAGAAAAAGTTTATACATTAGTTAGGTTGGTTTAAAAAGGGGCAACATTTCTTTGTTTTTTTGTTTATACAAGAGAAAGTACTTACTCTCCGCATTCGTCCTGTCCTTCTTTGCTGAATAGATATTCATGGAGTGCTCTGGCTTTATTCATAAATTTGAAATCTCCTGGGACAACAGTAGGAATCATGATTTCTCCAAGGAGCCTTCTTGAAGGCTTTACCGGCCTTTTCTTGACCGAGATTTTCTTGTCTGAGATGTTCTCAGATGATTGAGGCATTGAATGTTCTCCTGATTCTTGTTGCAAGATTGTCAGATACGGCTTGGCATCTTTGTTGAAATCATAGCTTTCATAGTCGTTTAGCCATGTTTTGATTACATCGAACTTATAGCCCATCTTTACATAGTCGTTGTACACGTCTAGTTGTAGCGGGTTAAGGCTTGAAAGAAATTCATCAACTTCTTCGTGCTTTTCCATTGTTTTTGGTTTTAGGAAGTCTAAAGAGATGGTGCTGGAGGTGCCTTGTTGATTGCTTGTCGAGCCTGTTTCTTCTTGAAGAAGAACATGCTGTTTCTTCTGCTCGGAAACCTGTTGTTGTGTATTTGGTACGTCATTGCTTCTGTCATCCTCTTTTAAATCAGTGCCTGTTTGTTCCAGTTGCTCTGTGCTTGTGATATTGATGTTGATATTTTGCTCGTCTGTTTCCTCTTCGGCATGGTATGGTATCTTGTCGTCTGGTGGTGGTTGATCTAGTTCTATTGGTGGATCATTTTGTTCGTGGTCTGTGCAAGATTGTTGGGCGACTGAGTGGCTGCTGACATCCATAATCTCTTTGTGTTTACTAGATATATCAATAACTTCATGCTCTTGTGTGGTTGTCGCACGCATAATATGTTCTTTTGGCTCGGAAGTTGGCGGAAACTCTTCTACTACGCAACATTCTGCCTGTTGCATTTCTTTGTCTTCCATGTCTACTTCATACTTCAGCATATCTATAAAACAATAATTAAAAAATATATTACTTCTTCTAGTGTTACGAAACTGTAATGTTTAGTTTCTGTATAGACTAACCTGTTGTACACTTGGTTAGTGACAGTTTAGTTTCCCTCTGCGTTGACTGATTAGTTGATATAGAATTTTTTCCTCAACTCTGGTACTTGTTCTGGCTTTAAGGTTGGTGTCGTTCCATCATTGGAGTAGTGCTTTAGGTTCATGTACATATAGAATGCGCAGTCCATTCTGCATGTTGAGGAATGATACTGGTAAGATTGTTGCATTCAAGAAAAGGAAAGAAGAAAAATGTTTGAGCAATTGTAGTGGTAATTGTTGTATTGAAAAGACGAAAGAATATAATTATTTCAGCAATTGTAGTATTGAATCTTGCATTGAAAAAAAAGAAACATGTGAAAATGTTGGAAGTGCTTACGTGTCTTCTCCTTGAAGCGGCACCTGTAGTTTGACCTTTTTAAAATGGTCGATGCTTCTTTCTGAAAGCTGTAGCTCTGTGCTTATGTGCTTCCAGATTTTCATTAATTTGCTGGTTACATTGTTGAAGAATTCTATTGTGTGTGGATATGCAGTTGAAGAGTCAAGGAGTTCAAAGCGCTGTTTTTGCATATTAACTGTGATGGTGAAGTAATGACTTATAGTTTCATCTTGCTCAAACCCACACAACGAACATGGTAGAAGGAACTGCAAAACACAAAATAAAAATAAAACATTTAGAAATCTTCTTATATTTATAAGCATAAAATAAAAAGACAACTTTGCATAACATATACGCAATTTGTGTTCTATTTTTGAAACAGCTGATCTCCTTACCATGTTATAATCTTGCAGTTTTTCTTCTTCTTGCATGTTGAGAAATGATCTAAGCCTTGCAGGTAGTAATTTTTTTTGTAATGTGTTGTTGATCATTATTTTTGTAGCACATTGGATCTTCGTCCCCGGCTTCCCTTATCGAGTGCTGCTTGTTTCGTCACAGATACACAAAGGGAATTTGTCAGTTCAGCTATAGGGGAAGTTTATCTATTCATAAAGTCACATATATTGTTTTAAACGTGATTCTTTTGCCGTGATATTTACTTACAGTGTTGCTTCATGACAGAATCTTTCTCCGTGTGCCATTGAGTTGTTTTCTCAAGATTGTTAGCATGGGCTCGATTGCTTCGGTACGTACTAATTTACCGACCTTGAAGCTTTCGGAGACATGGCCTAGATTTACATCAAACTTGTCTGTTGTAATGAAAAGCTGATTCCTGCAAAGTATATTTAGAAAAATGTTTTAGTTCACACATGATACAGTCAAAATGATCGTGTGTAAGAATGTTTTCTGTGTTAGTTGCATAAACTTACATTTCTCTCTTTGTCCATGGCTTGCATACAGCGTTGTACATGTCTTCGATTGCTTTGTTGACGGAATCTCTATGTTTGCCCCCTTTCTCCATTGTGCCTGCGATGATTTTGAATTTAATGTAAATAATTCCAAGTCACAAAGATCACAAGATAGCAATTATGCTTCTATTGTCTTGCCTACTTCGATGCTAGAAGATATGTCCTATCGAGTGTTGTTCCTTTCTTTTTCTCCTTCTGCTTCCTGCGGCATGTTTTGTTCTTCTTTTTGCGTTGTACCCTTTTGTTCAGTTTCTGCTCCATCCTTATTTGAGTAGTCTGTGCTTTTCTTAGCATCATGTTTTTCCTTGTCAACCATTATGTCTTGCTGGTGATCTTTTCCGTCCTGTTTTTCAGTCTCGACTTGGATGGCACTGACCTGTCTGCCAGGGGAATTGGCATCATACGACGGCGTAGGGTTTTCTTTGATAGTTTCTGGTTCTTTCTTTGGAACAATTTGTGTGTTTTCTTCATTGGTTGTATCTCCATGGTTGCCTTCTTCGTGTTTCTGCGTTATCATTTAAAAAGCATCGAAATAATTTAACTTGCTACTTTATTTTAATTATACCAGCTATTATGGGAAAATAGCGAAGCATTTGGTGTGTGTTTTGAGCTATTTTGATTGTGATTAAGTTGTCATTTTGTGGAAACATTTTTGTGCAACTTCACCTGTTGAGCTGTCGTTGGTGATGCTGACTGTTCCACCCGTTCTTTGTTGAGTGTTGTTTCTTGGGTACCGTCCTGTTCTTTGTTTTGGTGTTCATCGTCACTGTCATGGTTTTTGTCTTGCAGCTGTTCAATCATAAAGGCGGTAAGTTTCAACCATGGAACTACTTTATATTTTTGTAGAATCAGCTTATGTAACTTTACCTCCTCAGTCGTTGCTATTTCTGTTGTCTCTGCTTCTGTTCTCGTTGCTGCTGATGACTGTTGTGCTTGTTTTTCGTTGAGTGGAGGTTTTTGGGCATCTTCCTGTTCTCTCTTTTGGAGTTCATTGCCGCTGCCGTCGTTTTTGTCTTGTAGCTTTTGAAACACATAGGTGGCTAAGTGGCAGTGCATTTGAGCTTCAACAGAGCTGTTTTATACTTTCAGAGGATCAACTTATGTAACTTTACCTTTTCAGTCGTTGTCGCTGCCGCCGTTTTTGCTGCGTGTTTTTCGGTAAGCGAATATTTTGGTGCTTGGTCTTCTTTGACGTTGATGTTTGCCGTTTGAAGAACATGTTGCCCTTCTTTAGTGGCCTCCTTTTGCTCATGTGTCTCCTCTCTCTATGATGGAGGAAAGTAGTGAAATGTGAAATGCGTATTTTTGAACTATAAGATCATACAGAGGTATTCTGTGTTTTCACCTCTGTACTTGTTACTGCTGATTGTTGTACGTGTTCTTCATTGAGTGGTGTTTTTTGGTCCTTCTCTTGCTCTTTTGTTTGCTGTTCATCATCACTGACCTTGTTTTTTTCTTGCAGCTGTTCAAATATAGAGGTGGCAAAGTGAGAGTGCATTGGAGTGAATACATGTGTGGTAGGTTGGAGTTTATTTGATTGTTCATGCAGCAATTTTATAATTTCATAGTTGTAGGTTTCGTAACTTTACCTTTTCAATCATTGACACTGACGCTGTCTCTGGTAGCTGTTGTTTGCTGAGTGAATTTTTGGTGGCTTGGTCTTCAGTGGCATTATTGTCTACCGTTTGATGAACATATTCGGGTTGTTCATTGGGCTCCTCTGGTTGTGTTTGATGGTCTTGATTGTTGGCGCTCTCTTGAGCTTCTTGTGCCTGCACCAACACAAAAAGTATTTAAGAAATGGGTGCATATCTGATTGTTGAGTTACATTTTTTTATAAGACCTCTTTTTCTGGATTTGCAGGACTGTCTACTGCTGGGACTACGACTTCTCCTTGTCTCGTGCTGTCCTCTAGTTTTTCTTGTTCAATGTCTATGCGAGTGCTTTCACTTGCTTTCTCTTCCTGTTTAATAAAAAATTGAAATTATAGTTTGACCTTCATTTGTGTCTCAGCTTTGTAACCTCACCTCTTCAGATGTTGTTGTTTGAAGTTCTGTGTGTTTTCCAGTTTCCTTTGGTTGCGCTGCTTCTTGATCTTTGAGATCAATGTACTTTTTTGTTTCCTGCATTTGTTCAAAGAAAAGGGTCAGACATCCCTTATAATCCTTGTATTGCGGTGGTGGGGTGTATTACATAGTTCAGACATCATAAATGGTTTCAAAAGGGTTTGTTGTTGACTTTTTTCCTTTGTGTTGATGACTAGGTTATTTGTGCCTGCATCGACTGTTTCTTTGTCAGGTATAACAGTCTCTAGTTTCTCATCGGCTTGGATGTCTTGGGTTTTCTCCTTTGTACTCGTGATGGTGATCTGCCATGTTGTGGCACTGGAAATCTCTTGTGCACAAACTTCCTGTTCTGTGACTCCTTCGTCTGTTTGAGGTTCACTACGAGGTTCAATTTCAACACTGGTTGTCTCTTGGTCTTGCAGTGATTGTGATACCTGGAGTTCAAACAATATGAGTTTGTGGTTCACTTTATTTCCTGCCATTATGAGTTTCCGGTGTGGGGCGTAGTGGGCTGTGGAATTTTACCTCCTCTTTGTTGTTTTCTTCTTCTTTGTCGTTTGTTATGCTAATGGTTGATTGTGGGTCAGCCTCTTGCATTTGGTTGATGGGACTGCTGACTTGATTGTTCTCCAGCTGAGCCTATATTTTGTTGGAGGTTTGTCAGTTAACTTATAACTCTATCCAGTTTTGAAAGGAAAAATGGATATTCATACTGACCTCTTCACTGGTTCTGACATCGATCGTATCTTGTGCTTGTGTTGGGGTAATTGTTGTTGTAGCACTGTCTGTTGTGAGGTTGCTTTGTTTATTGCGTTCATTCTTGTTTTTGGGGTTGTTGACGCCATCCTGTTGTTGGAGTTCATCTTGGCCTGGCGTGCTATTGGTACGTTCCTGAAAGCATTGAGACAGTTCTTTTCAGTTGAGGTATGAAAACATGGTTTTGCTTGCAGATGGCACCATGCATTACTATTTATTTACCTATTTTTGCCGCTTTATCTTCTTCTTGTCAATGCCCATGTCCCTTGATTTTGTTCTTCTCTTCCTATCTTCGTCCTCTTCTTCTTTCTTACTTTTTCTCCTTTCTCTTTGTTCTGTTGTGGCTACGATTTCATTCGTGCGGTTGGCATCGACTAGTCTACTTGATGCTGCTGGATCTGCTTGCTCTAGCGTCTGCAGGGTCGTGTTGTCTGTGAGGTACCTTGTGCAAACTATGTCCTGAAATTGTCTGAGTTGTTCTAGAGAATCCATCAGGGCAATTGTTTGTTGCACGACTTTGTCCTTGTTGTATCGGTGTTTAGCCCTGGTGGTTACTGCGGGTAACTGTTCTGCTTCATGGAGCACTTTTTCCAACAATTTGTTTATCCTTTGGAATCTTTCTTCTAGTCCTGTGCTGATGCTTTTGTTTGGTTCCGTGCTTCCACTGGTGCCGATACATGGTTCGCACCGGCGCTTGGGTGGAGGTGGTAGCAGTTTGGTTGTGTGCTGGTGTTGCTGTTCTTTACAATGTTCTCCTGCTATCTGGTGAATTGAAGACGAAGTTGATGCTGTGCTGGTATAGAAGATCCTCTCTGCTATTCCTTTCCATGTCTGCATCGTTTTGGTGGAATGGAGTTGATTAGAATGGAAACTATTTTCAAAAAGGGAAGGACTGATTTATGTACAACAGAGCTATACCTGTATCTTGCCAAATTCATAGTCATCTGGTCATGATTTTCTGTCCGTTTTCATGTCTGCTATAGCTATTTTTGCTAGGTCACTCTCTTTGAGATGGTTTGCTCGTGGTAATGAGGTTTTGTCCATTGTCTTTGCAATCTTCCGCATTTCTTTTGTGTCGGTTGGCAGCAGCAGTACATGATTACTGGTACCTGTGCCAAACCATTGACGTGCTTTTTGTTCTTTTCTTCTTGATGCAACGTCCTGTGCTTCTGCCATGTCTTGGCTCCTTCCCTAATACATTCGACGATTACCTCGCAGAAATCCATCTTTGCCATTTGTGGATAGTCCATGTCCTTGACCATTATAACTGTCCTGGCAAAGATAGCGGCGCTTGACCCGCAACCAACATTGTGGAAAAAATAAGGAAAAATATTTTAACTGATTTCCTGTTTGATTGTTTGTCATCTATTTCCACCAATATTTGTAGCTTCTCGAACAGTTGTTTTGGCGCGAATTTTGTATCTTTGAAGCCAAGGTCTGACATCAGTTCTTTCATTGAAGCTGGGCTAGTCTCTGGCCTTGGTGCTGACCTTTGTGTGCCGTTTGGGTATCCAAACACCTTGTGGGTAGCTTCCTTGGTAATCTTGAATTTTTGTCTTCGGTAGCATCACCGAAGGTTATTGTCATGGTTTCTGTGTCGAGGTTGTTGTAGATGTGTGCTGCAAGCGGTCTGCAGTTGGAGCCCGTTATTTTGCAGTTCTCTATGCTGCCAAATCCTGCTGTCCTAATATCTTTCTTGTGACGGTCTTTAAGTAAATTCCATGCTTTCTTGACATGGGTGAATGCTGCACCTGCCTTGATTTGGCATTTCTCTTTGTCTGTTTCTTGCTGTTCTTCGTCAACTGTTGGTGCTGCCAATTCTTTCCCGCTTGTCTTTCTTCTCTTTCTGTCCTTCTTGCCTGATTTGGGCCATTTCAGAAGAAAAAAAGAAAGTGTTTTGTTAGAAAGGAATGTTAGATCCCTAGTGCTGAATAGTGGTATTCAAAATTAGTGCATAAGTGTGTTTTTACATCGTCGTCATGTTCTGTGTCGCTGTCGTGCTCTTCGACATCATCGCCATCTGTAGGAATGAAATCTGCATCATGCTGTCTGTCATCATCATCATCATTGGTATCTGAACCTTTGCTGTTGGTATCGTCTTGTTCTTTTTCTACCCTTTGTCGTTTGTTTTTCTTCTTGCGTTCACCTTGTATCTTTGAACCGGTTGGTTCTGTTGGCGGGAGTACCATTAGAGGTAATGGCTAATGCTCCAAGGTACCAGTGTCGATGATGTTTTCAGCATTGTCCTTTTTCTTTTGCCTTTTTGCTCCAGGAGTAAAAATAGTCCTGGTATCTGATTTTCTCTTTTTTTTGCTTGTTGCTAGGTGTTTAATCCTGGTGTAAGTTACCATTTCTGCCGTAGGTGGTTTGTTCCTCATGTTCTATTCTGTGTCCTTTTCTGATGAATGAGGAGACATGCTTTGTGTTTGTGTGCTCTCAATATCACCATCTTCATGTCCTGCATAATGACCAGGTAACGAAAAATGATATTCTTTTGTCCGAAAATAATTTATACACATTTAAAATATATATGTTCCACGATTATGCATAAGGAATGTGAAATTCCCAAAGGGGATTTTTAGTTTTTTTTGGGTTAAGAAAGGTTATTTCTACTGTTACCAATTGAGCTAATCAGGGGATTGAAAAAAAAATTAATTATGGTTATGAGTGGAGCTGGGGAAGTGAAGTTAGGGTGAAGAATTTTCTGATACAAAAATGCACTCTCCAGGTGATATTTCATAATGGAAGGAATATCATCAATGAGAGTTGAAGATTTATTTAGTAAGTTAAACTTTTTTTTATTTAAATATAAGATAGTGTGCGAACATTTTTAATGTTTTTTATAGAAAAATATATAAAAAGTGGCAGGTAGTTTTATTTGTAGACATAGTTAAGTTATTGTTGTCAAGGATAGCAGTTAAGTTATTAATGTCTCAATACAGTTTTTTGCAGATAGACAGTGGACTCTTTTGGTCAAACCTTTGACAGGAGCTTGTTGGATTGCATGATCTTCAGCAGGGTCTTCGTCAGTATTTTGCTGGGTTTTAGCTTCTTCGTGAGTATTTCTCATTGCTGCATAAAAAATGGGTAGGTGTTAGAAGCAGAGTCAAGTGTCATAGAAAAAAAGCTGCATGGTGTGAAAACAAATTTGTATGTATAGAGAGGCACGAGTTGTTTTACCCTAGAAGCACATGGTACAGCTTTTCTTTGTTCACCATTTTTCAGACCAGAGAGGCACTTAATTTGAAAAACGGTTACATTGAAGGGACAAACATGTAGAAAATGGCGTACGGTTATCAGGTTTTGGCCTCTCAGGATGCTTGCGGGGTTTGGATCTATCGATGTATTCTAGTTAGTGACGTTTCAGGTTTAGTACCTTTGAGCACATATCGTATGGAAAAAATTCCAGGGCGGAGAGCTGTAACATTTCTATTAAATCTCATCTCTCCGCCAGTTCAATTTGTTAGACAAATTGATTTTAGGTTATTGGAAAACTCCTTGGTAGCGGTGGCTAGGGTTGCTGTTCCTTGAAGTTGAAAAATCACTACGATCTACCCGGTGGAATGGAGTGGGATAGAATGATAATTACCTTCAATTATTTATGCGGTGTTCTTAGGTTCCATCCGCTTATTGTGTCGTTGCTCTTTTTTTGTTGCGATTTCCGCCGCCGCTGTCGAAGTCCTCGCCGTCGGTCGCCGCAGCCGGCGGGATTATTGGTGTTCTCGCGGGCAGTGTGTGGCTGTGTGTATGTCGGATTGGAGGGTGGTTGGCGAACACGGTGGCGGTTTGTTCGGTGACGTGAACTCAATTTCGAATTTGTGTTTGTGTGCAGAAGGAAGGAGGAGAGTGTGCGGGAGTGATGAAGGTTTTGAGATTTACTTCGCGAAAGGGGAAGCAAGCTAGTAGAAGAGGGAGGGAGAGACGGAAACCATCGAACCGTCTCTAATCTTTAGCCGTCCGTTTGAGCATCAAGATCCTTTTTTCTGATGTTAGGCTCAGAAGTGTAGGTTCTACAGGCAGGCACGTAGATGCAGGCATAGGAGACACGACAGTGTAGGTTCTACAAGCAGGTAGAGAACCACGGGACATGCAAGAGTCACGTGAGGCACGTGGATGTAAGCATAGGAGGCACGGAAATGAAGGCAATACACACACAAACATGTTGCTTTTCGAGGCACGGGTATTAACGCTGAGGATGTACAAGAGTGCTATGGCAGAGACATGTGTTAGAATGCTCGGTTAAAGAGGCATGTTGTGAAGTCTCAGGAGCGACACAGGCGTTGCAGTGGGTCCATTTAAGAGTCACGACGTATGTTACGTTAGGCACGTGAGGCACGTGGGTTCAGGCACGGAATGGAGAAAAGGTGAATCCACAACAGGCACGTACGTGTGTTTTCTCAAGTCACGGGTGTGCAGTCTGTGGATGCACAAAAGTGTTGCAGCAGAGGCATGGGTCTGACTACTCGGTTACAAAACCATGGTCCTGAAGTCATGTGGGTGTGGCACTACGGGGCACGTAAGAGGCACATAAGTGCAGGTTCTACAGGCACGTACATGCAGGCACATGAGGCACGGAAGTGTGGGTTCTACAGGAAGTTAGAGAATCACGGGACAGGTAAGTGTCGTGTGAGGCACCTAGCTGTAAGCATCGAAGGCAAGGAAATGAAGCGAACGCAGGCACGGACATGCTGCCCCTGTTGATGTTCAAGAGTGCGGTGGCAGAGGCACGTGTTAGAATGCTCGGTTAAAGAAGCACGGTTGTGAAGTCTCAGGAGCGACGCGGGCGTTGCAGTGGGGCCATTTAAGAGTCACGGCGTATGTTACGTTAGGCACGTGAGGCACGTGGGTTCAGGCACAGAAGGGATAAAAGGTGAATCCACAACAGGCACGTACGTGTGTTTTCTCAAGTCACGGGTGTGCAGTCTGTGGATGCACAAAAGTGTGAGCAGAGGCATGGGTCTGACTACTCGGTTATAGAACCACATTCGTGAAGTCACGTGGGTGTGGCACCACGGGGCACGTAAGAGGCACGGAAGTGCAAGTTCTACAGGCACGTACATGCAGGCACATGAGGCACGGAAGTGTGGGTTCTACAGGCAGTTAGAGAATCACGGGATAGGTAAGTGTCACGTGAGGCACGTGGCTGTAAGCATCGGAGGCAAGGAAATGAAGCGAACGCAGGCACGGACATGCTGCTTCTCGAGGCACGGGTATCAACCCTGTGGATGTTCAAGAGTGCGGTGGCAGAGGCACGTGTTAGAATGCTCGGTTAAAGAAGCACGGTTGTGAAGTCTCAGGAGCGACGCGGGCGTTGCAGTGGGGCCATTTAAGAGTCATGACGTATGTTACGTTAGGCACGTGAGGCACGTGGGTTCAGGCACAAAAGGGATAAAAGGTGAATCCACAACAGACACATACGTGTATTTTCTCAAGTCACGGGTGTGTAGTCTGTGGATGCACAAAAGTCTGCTAGCAGAGGCATGGGTCTGACTACTCGGTTACAGAACCACGGTCGTGAAGTCACGTGGGTGTGGCACTACGGGGCACGTAAGAGGCACGGAAGTGCAGGTTCTACAGGCACGTACATGCAGGCACATGAGGCACGGAAGTGTGGGTTCTACAAGCAGTTAGAGAATCACGATACCGGTAAGTGTCGCGTGAGGCACGTGGCTGTAAGCATCGGAGGCACGGAAATGAAGCGAACGCAGGCACGGACATGCTGCTTCTCGAGGCACGGGTATCAACCCTGTGGATGTTCAAGAGTGCGGTGGCAGAGGCACGTGTTAGGATGCTCGGTTAAAGAAGCACGGTTGTGAAGTCTCAGGAGTGATGCAGGCGTTGCAGTGGGTCCATTTAAGAGTCACGGCGTATGTTACGTTAGGCACGTGAGGCACGTGGGTTCAGGCACGGAAGGGAGAAAAGGTGAATCCACAACATGCACGTACGTGTGTTTTCTCAAGTCACGGGTGTGCAGTCTGTGGATGCACAAAAGTGTGGCAGCAGAGGCATGGGTCTGACTACTCGGTTATAGAACCACGGTCGTGAAGTCACGTGGGTGTGGCACTATGGGGCACGTAGAGTCTCGGCAAGTGTCACGTCACGGACGTGGGTGTAGGTACGTAATGCACAGTAATGGAGGCACTACAGTTACGTACGTGCACTCTCTGGATGCACGAAAAGTTTTGTGGCAGAGGCATGTGTCCAAGTACTCGGTTAGAGAACCACGGTTGTGAAGTCACGTGGGTGTGGCACTATGGGTCACGTAAGTGTCGTGGCATGTGTCACGTTGCGCACGTGGATGTAGGCACAGGAGGCACGACATTCCAGGCAACAGAGGCACGGACTTGCGGCTTCTCGAGGCACGGGGTATCAACCCTGCGTATGCAAAAATAGTGCAGTGGCTGACGCATGTGTCAGGATGCTTGGTTACAGAGGCACGATTGTGAAGTCTCAGGAGCCACGCATGTCAAGTTGCGCATGGGGGTGCAGGTACGTGCAGGCACAGAAATGAAGGCACTACGGGCACGTACGTGCGCTCTCTGGATGCACAAAAGTGTGGCGGCATAGGCATGGGTCTGAGTATTCGGTTACAGAACCACAGTTGTGAACTCACGTGTGGCACTACGGGGGACGTAAGAGTCTCGGCAAGTGTCATGTTGTGCACGTGGGTGCAGGTACGTAAGGCACAGAAATGAAGGCACCGCAGGCACGTATGTGCATACTCAGTTAGAGAACCACGGCTGTGAAGTGACGTGGGTGTGGCACTACGGGGCACGTAAGAGTCTCGACAAGTGTCCCGTGAGGCACGTGGGTGCAAGGACGTAAGGCACAGAAATCAAGGCACCACGGTTGTGAAGTCACGTGGTAGTGATGAAGTGGAGCCTCTCTACAGGCATGTGGATGCAGGCACACGAGGCTCAGAAGTGCAGGTTATACAGGCACGTACATGCAGGCACAGGAGGCACGGAAGTGTGGGTTCCACAGGCAGTTAGAGAACCACGGGACATGTAAGTGTCGCATGAGGCACGTGGCTGTAACCATCAGATGCATGGAAATGAAGCGAACGCAGGCACATACATGCTGCTTCTCGAGGCATGGGTATCAACCCTGTGGATCTTCAAGATTGCGGTGGCAGAGGCATGTGTTAGAATGCTCGGTTAAAGAGGCATGGTTGTGAAGTCTCAGGAGCGACGCGGGCGTGGCAATGGGGCCATGTAAGAGTCACGGTGCATGTTATTACGTTAGGCACTTGAGGCACGTGGGTGCAGTTACGGAAGGCAAAATTGGTGAATCCACAACAGGCACGTACGTGTGTTTTGTGCAGTCACGGTTGTGCACTCTCTGGATGCACAGAAGTGTGCCGGTAGAGGCATGGGTCCGACTACCTGGTTAGAGAACCACGTTTGTGACGTGGTGTGGGTGTGGCACGACGGGCCCCGTAGGAGTCACGGCAAGTGTCACGCGAGGCACGTGGATGTAGGCACTTGAGGGACGACATTGAAGGCACATGAGGCACTGGTGCAGGTACAGGAGGCATTGAAGTACTGAACCTAGGAGGAGACCTTGTGTGAGTGCAGAATGTTTCGAGATTTGCTGTGGAAGAGAGGAAGCAAGAGAGTAGAGGAGGTGGAAGAGATGGAAATGATGGAATCGTCTGTTATCTTTGACGATATGATTTTAGCATCAAGATTCGTGCCGCCTGGCTTTGTTTTTTTGTTCGAAGTAGCGTCTTAATACACGTGTGAGGCATGGAAGACCAGGCTCTATAGGCACCGACGTTGGAATTATAGAGGCACTGGTATGGACTCTGTGGATGCACAAATGTGTAGTGGCAGGGGCATGCATCTGAAGACTTACTCAGATAGTCACGATTGTGAAGTCTTTAGAGTTACGAGCGTGTGTCACCATGGGCACGTGAGAGTGATGCGTCGGGAAGTGTGGTAGTAGAGGCATCAGTGTGAATAGTAGTCAGAGAGCATTGGTCGTGCGGTAGTAGCGGCGTGCATCGGGAAAGGTGCGAGGAGTTCAACATAGTATGTGCTTAGTATCTGAACATAGTGCACACTATCTAAGCGTGCCAGTGTAGTGTGTGCTTGAATGGTTTACGCTAAAACATTTGTTACGTGCTTAATCAGATGATTTGACAGTTGCTTTTTCCTGGCAACCGCGAGCACTGCCACTCGGGCGGTTGCCCCGGCGCACAGCAACCGCGAGCGCATGTCTACTGCCCTCATTACCACGACGAGGCCGCGTCCAACCGCCTCCTCCACGACCCAAACCTTGGCACAAAAGGGCAACTGCGCTTCCATAGCCGCTCAATTACGAAAACAGTATTGCCGCTCCATCTCAACTAGCAACTCCTCACAATCTCTATGTCAAGGCCGCCATCGCTGGAAGAGCGTAATGGCAGAGGAACCGTCTACCAAGTGTCCCCATGGTGAGACGTCCGACCAGAGCACCAAGGTTGACGACGTTCAGGTCCTCGGTCAGAAGCACGACTACAAGGTGCACCTCAAGGAGGTTGGCATCCACGGCAAGGAAAAGCTGGATGTCGTATGCACCAGCAATCCTGACGAAGCCGACAAGATGATCAGCAGGATCCTGAAGAGGGTCTGCGGCTTGTACCCTTAGTACATCGGCGTTGATGTCGAGTATACCAGGGAAGACGAACCTCCGCAGAGGGCAGCAGTTCTGCAGTTATGCGTGGAGGAACTCTGTTTGGTATACCACATCACCGCGGCAACAGAATGGTGAACCATCCTACATCTCCATGTTTCTGTTTAATTAGCATTTCACCCTGAAATTTGATTAAATTGGTTTATTGAATTGATGTATCAGTGAAGTTTGTGAAGTAGATACAACAGAATAGATTTTGAACTTGACTCACCAGATCAGTTTATGTATTTGATGCGCTAGATTAATTTATGAATTTGATGTATGAGATTATTTTCTGAACTTGATGTTCTAGTGCACTTTCTGTTCTAGTGTAGTTTCTATATTTGATGTTCTAGTGTAGTTCAGTTTCTTGAATTGATGTGTTAACGTGGGTAAGGAGTAGATAGGTCATTTATTCAAGTGTAAATACCAAAAATAAAAATGACATGTTGTGCTTGTGTTTTATTTCTGAACTCTGCATAGCAGTTTCTGAATTTTTTTCGTCCACAAATTATACATACTATATAAGTATTTACTTGATGGATACTTGATGGATCCACCTTAAATGTGTCATCCCCCTTGCAGGCCCAAGAGCCTGCACCCGTTTCTGAAGGAGGACAGGTTCTACACCTTTGCCGGCTTCAATATTGAAGGTGACAAAGAGATGCTGCAAAGTTCTGGTTTGGAGATCAACCCCGACAAGTACATCGACATCCAGCGCAAATGGAGAGTTGCGTTCAAGGGAAGAAAGAGGTACCACTCTTTGGCTGATGTTGCAGGGAGTGTGATCCACCCATTCTACAAACAGATGAAGGATAAGATTGACAGGGTTGAAGACCATAAACTGTGGGGGATTAGCCCACTACCAAATTACCTCATCGAGTATGCAGCGACATATGCGTACACCACCTACGAGTCTTGGAAGAGAATTGAAAACATCAGAGAAGGACTAGAGAGTGCAAAAGAGGCAGAGAAGAATTATGACGATCCTTACTACGTCTACTAGTGATGACGAAAACATAGAAAACTATTCGTGGAGTTGCTTGTGTTTCTGCTTGTCCTTTCTATTGTTTCAGGTTCGTAGTTTACTTTTGTTAGAACGAAGCAGTTTCTAATGTCATCTGTATCAGGTTAAACAAGTTTGCCTATGTGAAGTTTGTAGTTTGTTTATGTGATTGAACAAGTTATTTGGCTTGCTAAGAACTATGTTTATTCAGCAATCATGTGATTTTGAAGTAGTAATGTTGCTTTTTAGTCTAAATAAAACTAAATACAAAGCAGTCTTTTTACGCTAAGTATAGTTTAGTTGGGCACACAAGCGCGGCTTCTTGAGGAGTGGCATGGGTTGGAATACGCAGTTAGAGAGGCACAGGTTTGCAGTCTGTAGAGCCACCGGCGTGTGTTACTACAGGTGTTGGAGGCACGGAATTGAAGTCTCTATAGAAATGAAGGCACACAAGCATCCATCCAGAGGCACGTGGACGGTGTCGGATTTAGGGTTCCGGCAGACCCTCTAGATTCGAACACTGGGGTGCGCGCGGAGATTTAGCGCTCTGCCTACCTGCTCCTCACCGCCTCACTATGAAATAAGCAATCAAAGGGACAACACAAGAGACACCGGATTTATACTGGTCCAGGCCACCATTGTGGTGTAATACCCTACTCCAGTGTGCGTGTGGTGGATTGCCTCTTGGGCTAATGATGAACAGTACAAGGAAGAACAGCCTCGCGAGGGTCTGTTCCTGGCTGGCGCGATGAACTGCTAGGGGAGTTCAGTCGCTCTCTCTTTGGATGCTTCTCTCCATCCCCCTACCTTGTGGGTGGCTAGTCCTATTTATAGGCAAAGGCTCAGGGCCTCTTCCCAAATATTGAGCGGGAAGGGCGCCAACAATTGGCCATTTTGAAGGGGAACATCTAGTACACTTATCCTGACTAAAGTTGGTCCTCGCCTGCCAAAGGCTCTGGTGGTGACGCCGGCTTGGGCTCCACGATGACTTCCATCTTGCCATTCTGCTGGTCTTGGTCTCGTTGCACCGAAATGGATACCTTTGCTTGATGCTCTCGTCTGCGCTTGCTCCCTTTGCACCAAAGGGGAAAATAAGGACACTGCGCGGGCTGGCGCCCGCCTGGCGCTCTTGGTCGTCATGGCTTGCATTATGGGCACCTCGCGAGGTAACCTGCCTTGATTTCTCCGCCTCCTCGCGAGCCAGCCTGACGAGGCCGTGCCTGAGGAAGCCTCCTATCGTCCACCCCGCGAGGCTTGGCCCCTCGCGAGGGTCTTGAGCTCGTGTTGATGAAGATGGGCCATGCTGGGCCGCCCCTTGAGCCACGCTGCAGGCCGCAGGCAGGCAAGTCTGGGGACCCCCTGAAGGAGTCCTGGATTAGGGGGTGTCCGGATAGCCGGACTACCATCATCAGCCGAACTATCATCGGCCGGACTATCATCATCGACCGGACTCCAAGACTATGAAGATACAAGATTGAAGACTTCGCCCCGTGTCCGGATGGGACTTTCCTTGGCGTGGAAGGCAAGCTTGGCGATATAGATATGTAGATCTCCTACCATTGTAACCGACTCTATGTAACCCTAGCCCTCTCCGGTGTCTATATAAACCGGATGGCTCTAGTCCGTAGGACACAACAACAACAACAACAACAATCATACCATGGCTCTAGTCTCGTGGTAGATCCACTCTTGTAAACATCCACAATATCAATATCAATCAAGCAGGACGTAGGGTTTTACCTCCATCAAGAGGGCTCGAACCTGGGTAAAACATCGTGTCCCTTGTCTCCTGTTACCATCCGCCTAGACGCACAGTTCGGGACCCCCTACCCGAGATCCGCCGGTTTTGACACCGACATTGGTGCTTTCATTGAGAGTTCCTCTATGTCGTCACCGATAGGCTTGATGGCCTCTTCAATCTACAACGACGCAGTCCTGGGTGAGACTTTACTCCCCGGACAAATCTTCGTATTCGGCGGCTTCGTACTGTGGGCCAACTCACTTGGCCATCTGGAGCAGATCGAAAGCTACGCCCCTGGCCGCCAGGTCAGGTTTGGGAGCCTAAACTTCACGGCTGATATCCGCGGGGACTTGATCTTTGACGGATCCGAGCCACAGCCGAGCGTGCCGCGCTGTCACGATGGGCACGACCTAACTCTGCCGCCGGACAGCACCTTGGAGGCCGCACACGAATCCGCTCCGACCCATATTCCGGAGCCGATCGCTCAGATCGAGGACGGATGGCTGGACACCGCCTCGGGAGCTGCAACTTCTACGGCGATGGAGCCGAACACTTACCTTGTCCCGCACAAAGCTCATGACTCCGAGGTGCCGGACTCTCTGCCAGACTCCGAACCTCCTGCGCCCCTGCCAGCCGAATCCGATTGGGTGCCGATCATGGAATTCACCGCTGCGGACATCTTTCAACACTCACCCTTCGGCGATATCTTAAAATTCGCTGAAGCATCTCTCGCTATCCAGAGAACCCTGGCCGAACTACGGCCAGGATGGTTGGGACGCGGACGACGAAGAAATTCAGAACCCACCCACTACCCACTTTGTAGCCACCGTCGACGATCTAACCGACGTACTCGACTACGACTCTGAAGACATCGACGGTATGGACGACGATGCCAGAGACTATCAAGAACCAGTGCCTACAGGACACTGGAAGACCACCTCGTCATACGACATATACATGGTGGACACCCCAAAAGATGGGGACGATGAAGAAGCAGCGGAGGCCGATTCCTTAAAGAAACAGCCCAATGGCCGACGTCAGTGGCGCCGCTCTAAATCCCGCCACAGCAAGAATGGAGATTCTGGCACAGGATATAATAGCACCCCGGAAAGTGCCAAAGACAACCCCCTCCAGCATGATCCAGCGTAGGAGGAGGCAGAAGCAAGCCCTCACGAGAGGGCGGCAGACGACGAGGTCGAGGATGATAATTACTTACCTCCCTCTGGAGACGAGGCAAGCCTCGACGACGATGAATTCGTCGTGCCTGAGGATCCCGTCGAACAAGAGCGTTTCAGACGCAGGCTAATGGCCACGGCAAACAGCCTAAAGAAAAAGCAGCAACAGCTTCAAGCTGATCAAGACCTACTGGCCGACAGATGGACCGAGGTCCTCGCGGCCGAAGAGTATGAACTCGAACGCCCCTCCAAAAGTTACCCAAAACGCAAGTTGCTCCCCCGACTAGAGGAGGAAGCGTACAAACCTGCATCACCAGCGCACAATACGGCAGACCGACCACCTCGTGGCCGCGACAAAGAGGCATGCAAACCGTCCACCAAAACTGTACCCCAGCATCGCTCAAAAAGCATGAAGCCACGGGGGAACGCGCCGGACTTGCGAGATATACTGGAGGACAAGGCAAGACAATCCAGATCTATCTATGGATCACGTGGGCGCCCCAAGACCCACGACGAACACCGTCGCGCCGGATACAACTACTCCGGCCGGGCCGAACACAGCAGACAACGCTCTCTCGAGCTACATCGCGATATTGCTCAATACAGAGGCGCCGCACACCCACTATGCTTCACTGACGAAGTAATGGATCATCAAATCCCTGAAGGGTTTAAACCCGTTAATATCGAATCCTACGATGGCACAACAGACCCCGCGGTTTGGATTGAGGATTATCTCCTCCACATACATATGGCCCGTGGCGACGATCTTCACGCCATCAAATATCTCCCGCTCAAGCTTAAAGGACCAGCTCGACATTGGCTGAACAGCCTGCCCGCAGAGTCAATTGGATGCTGGGAAGACCTGGAAGCCGCATTCCTCGACAACTTCCAGGGCACGTATGTGCGACCACCGGACGCAGATGACCTAAGCCACATAATCCAGCAGCCAGACGAATCGGCCAGGCAATTCTGGACATGGTTCTTAACAAAGAAAAATCAAATCGTCGACTGTCCGGATGCAGAGGCCCTCGCTGCCTTTAAACATAACATCCGCGACGAGTGGCTGGCCCGGCACCTAGGGCAGGAGAAGCCGAAATCCATGGCAGCCCTCACATCACTCATGACCCACTTCTGCGCGGGAGAGGATAGCTGGCTAGCTCGCAGCAACAACCTCAGCAAAAACGCTGGCAGTCCGGATACCAAGGACCGCAATGGCAGGTTGCGTTGAAACAAAAACAAACGCCGCATTAACGGCGACAGCAATGAGGATACGACAGTCAACGCCGGATTCCGAGGCTCCAAGCCCGGTCAACGGAAGAAGCCATTCAAAAGAACCACTCCGGGCCCGTCCCATTTGGACCGAATACTCGACTGCTCCTGTCAAATACATGGAACCCCTGAAAAGCCAGCTAACCACATCAACAGAGATTGTTGGGTATTCAAGCAGGCAGGCAAATTAATCGCCGAAAACAGTGACAAGGGGCTACACAGCGATGACGAGGAAGAGACCCGGCCGCCGAACAACAGAGGACAAAAGGGATTCCCCCCTCAAGTTCGGACGGTAAACATGATATACGCAACGCATATTCCCAAGAGGGAGCGGAAGCATGCACTAAGGGACGTATACACGATGGAGCCAGTCGCCCCAAAATTCAACCCATGGTCCTCTTGCCCGATCACTTTCGATCGAAGAGACCATCCGACCAGTATCCGCCATGGCGGATTCGCCGCATTGGTTTTAGACCCAATCGTCAATGGATTTCACCTCACGAGAGTCCTGATGGACGGCGGCAGTAGCCTGAACCTGCTTTATCAGGATACAGTGCGCAAGATGGGCATAGACCCTTCAAGGATTAAACCTACAAAGACAACCTTCAAAGGCGTCATACCAGGTGTCGAGGCCAATTGTACAGGCTCAGTTACACTGGAAGTGGTCTTCGGATCCCCGGATAATTTCCGAAGCGAGGAGTTAATCTTCGACATAGTCCCGTTCCGCAGTGGCTATCACGCTCTGCTCGGACGAACTGCGTTCGCAAAATTCAACGCGGTGCCGCATTATGCATACCTTAAGCTCAAGATGCCAGGCCCTCGTGGAGTCATCACGGTCAATGGAAACACGAAACACTCCCTCCGAATGGAGGAACATACAGCGGCTCTCGCGGCAGAAGTACAGAGCAGCCTTTTAAGGCAATTTTCGAGTCCGGCCGTTAAACGACCGGACACGGCCAAACGCGCCCGAAGCAACATCAACCAAGACCACCTGGCACGTTCCGAGCACGCGTAGCAATGCGGCCTCAACCCCAGCCCTCGCTCAATTGTAAGACAAACTCTCCGCGTACATAATTACGCCCTGGAGATACCATGGGAATAGGGGGAGAGGCACAACCACAACAGACCCAGAGTGCGGTTCGACCACACCAGGGGCTCCCAAGTGTGTCACTCTTTTTATCTTTTATTTTTCTTTTTTATACAGAACTCTGTCCGGCGGCGAATCTGCCGAACTCATGATGCAACAGCCAGGGAGGGACAAAGGCCGCGACGAACACTCAGGTGGTCTCCATTACGAGCATTAAATTTGTTAAATACACCATTCCGCGGCCTACCCCTGGAGGGAGACGCCTTTAATTCGTCCAATCCCTTGCTTTCCGCACTATTTGTATCATTCCGTACTCATAACAGATCTTCTCGAATAAAATGCAGCACTTTTTGCCCATAATTGCATTACCTTATATATATATATGTTCATTTACGACATGTTGCATCCGTACATTTTGGTACGGCCAAATACGCCAGGGGCTTATGTTCCCCGCATTATGGTGTGATAAAGTCCGAACACTTTCACAAGTGCGGCACCCCGAACTTATAGCATTATATGAATCGGCTCCGAATCATGTCTTGGGTCAATAGTTGGGTTTGCCCGGCTCCCATGTTTGGCACCTTACGTTCCGTTCTATCGGCTAAGGTAGCACTGGGAGAACCACTGCGATTGCGCCCTGGTTGAGCCGGGTTAACGCCTCAGTGGAGAAAGCTAAAACTGACTGTCATGATAAGACGAGAGACTGGTCGCTGTTCGAGAGGTCCTTTCGGGTCCTTAAAGACCTACTCCGCTTCGAGCGAAGTTCCGGATAATGTCCGACGAAGGCGTGGATAGCGCCCCTAATTCGGTCTTCCAAATACTAGGGGCTTCACCGAAATTTAAAATTATAGAATTCTATGGCTAAGTGAGAGTGTTCAAGCACTATAAGTCCGGTTGCCTTGTTCGTTGTGTTGAGTGCCTCCCTAGATGGACCCAAATATGGGAACAAGAGTGCTCAAGTTTATCCCGAACACCCCAGCACTCGTGGCATGGGGGCTGAAGCCGACGACTTGCCATCTCTCAGATTTAATAAACGGCCGCACAGAAGGTAATATTTTAAATTAACAGACGTTCCTTAGCGCATATGAACAAAGTTTTCAGCGCATAGGATAACACATTGCGAATTTACTCAATAATTACATCCCTGGGGCACTCATCCGCAATCTTGCGGGCACCCTTCAGGACAGTCCTATAGTACATTTCGGGCGAACGATATTCCTTGCCCGCTGGTGGCGCGTCAGTGATTAGCTTCTCCGCATCCAGCTTGCCCCAATGCACCTTTGCGCGGGCAAGGGCCCGACGAGCACCTTCAATACAGGCGGAGCACTTGATAACCTCCACCCAGGGGCACGCATCCACCAACCATCGCACGAGGCCAAAGTAGCTCACAGGCATGGCCTCTCCAGGCCACAGCCGGACTATGAGGCCCTTCATGGCCTGCTCGGCCGCCTTGTGGAGCTCGACCAGCTGCTTCAGCTGGTCGCTAGGGGGCACCGGATGGCCGGCCTCAGGATACTGAGACCAGAAGACCTTCTCCGTTGAGCTCCCCTCCTCGGCTCGATAGAATGCGGAGGCATCAGATACACCACGAGGCAGATCTGCAAATGCCCCTGGAGAGCTCCGAATACGGGTAAGTAACACGTAATTTACATTCACATGCTTGCTTTGCATGAAAAATGCCTTACCCGCCGCTATCTTCCTCACCAACTCAATCTCCTGAAGGGACTTATGGGCATCGGCCTTGGCAGTCTTGGCACTTTCGAGAGCCGAGGCAAGCTCGGACTCTCGAGTCTTTGAGTCACGCTCCAAACTCTCATGCTTTTCCATGAGAGCCTGGAGCTCTTGCTGAACCACTGCCACCCGCGCCTGCTGCTTTTCTCGCTCTGCTCGTTCTGCGGACGCATTGCGTTTGGCCGCAGACACGGCCTCCTTCAGGGTCGCCACCTCGTTCGTGGCCCCTGCAGTACCCATGTTATCCTTGTTATTTTTTGCAACCTAAATCCTTTTCTGTAAGGTACAAGTTCAAAGTGGTGTTACTCACTTTCTTTGTCCTGGAGCTGCTTCTTGGTGCGGCCGAGCTCTTGCTCGGACCGCTCGAGCTCCTGCTTCAAACCACCAACCTCCGCAGTCAGTGCGGCAGAGGTCAGCAGCGCAGCCTGCAACCCATATTGACATAATTTTTTAGCAACCCTGCGTATATCTTTTTTTTCCAGATCCTCAGTCCGGCTTTTCTTTCCGAACACCGAACCGAGCATCAGGGGCTACTGTCTATGCGGTATTACATTGCATATTTTTAACTTCTTACCTCAAAGCCTGATAGAAGGCTGCTGCAGGCTTCGGTCAGCCTGCTCTTGGCGAGTTGTACCTTCTGAATCACCGCACTCATAATAGTGCGGTGTTCTTCCTCGATGGAAGCGCTCTGGAGCGCCTCCAATAAATTATCCGGCGCCTCCGGTTGGACGGAAGCCGCCGGCGTCACGATCTTGCCCTTCGTGTGAAGGGGCCGCCGGCCGAACTCCAGAACCACTGCGGGTTCTGATATGGAGTCCGGCGCAAAGTCCGGGAGGCCGCCTCGTGGCGCCTCCGGAGCCTCCCCCTGATGGGCCCCTTCTTGGGACCCCACCTCGGCGTCCTCGGTGTCGCGAGGGGTGGAGGCGGTCGGGATGGAGTCTACCTCCGATGGAGCCAACGACCCGCTCGTTGAAGCGGGGAGATCATCATTGGCCGGACTACAGGCAGCATGCGGCATCAGAATGACACTATGTGACGCAGAAAAAGAAATTATAACTCATTCAGGAATCCAGATACTTACGATCTCGCCGGAGGCCTGGCCCTTGAAGGCCATTCTTCCTCGCCAACGTTGATGTTGGCGGAGCTGTCTGGGGGAATAGTCCTTCCCCTCTTGGACCCTTCGGCCTCCCCTGTTGGGGAAGCCTTCCTCTTCCTCTCTCCCTCCTCTAGGAGAGAGTCCTCTTTCTCCTCC
Organism: Triticum aestivum; assembly: GCF_018294505.1. NCBI lineage: Eukaryota > Viridiplantae > Streptophyta > Magnoliopsida > Poales > Poaceae > Triticum > Triticum aestivum. The sequence continues at coordinate 451,361,114 of NC_057795.1, read as the reverse complement.
TCGTTTTCAGGGGAGGAGTCCGCCCCGGAGTCGTCGGACACCTGAAAACGGGAACTCTTTCGAGCACCTGTGGCCTCCTTCTTGGCCTTCTTCTCTGGCACCACGTGCGGTGCCGGAACCAGCAGCCTCGCTAGACGGGCGTCTACTGGGTTTTCTGGCATAGGAGCCGGGCAGATAATCTGCTCCGCCTTCCTCATCTAGTCCTGTCAAAGGAAAAGGGGAAATTAAAACCCGCATAGAGTCAAACTATGAAAAGCAAGTGTCCCGTAAAGGGGTAGAATCACTTACCTCGTCGGCTTGGCGCTGCGAGCGAAATCCGCGATCTTCAGTCGTGGATGCGGGGGCTTCGGCGCCCTTAAACAGCACCCTCCAGGCGCCTTCGTACGTCGTATCGAAGAGCCCGCTCAGCGCCTGGTGCTGTTCCGGATTGAACTCCCACAGATTGAATGCCCGCTCTTGGCATGGGAGAATCCGGCGGATGAGCATGACTTGGACCACGTTAACCAGCCTGAGCTTCTTCACCAGCTTCTGGATACAGGCTTGGAGTCCCGTCACCTCCTCCGAACTACCCCACAGCATCACCTCCTCCGAACTACCCCACAGCAAGCCCTTCTCTTTCCAGGAGGTGAGCTGCGTGGGGATACCAGATCTGAACTCGGGGGCTGCCGCCCACTTGGAGTCGCGCGGCTCGGTGATATAGAACCACCCCGATTGCCACCCCTTGACGGATTCCACGAAGGCCCCATCGAACCAAAGGACATTGGGCATCTTGCCCAACATGGCGCCTCCGCACTCCGCTTGAGTGCCCTTCACTACCTTCGGCTTGACATTGAAGGTCTTGAGCCACAAGCCAAAGTGGGGCTGGATGTAGAGGAAGGCCTCGCACACGACGATAAACGCCGAGATGTTGAGGATGAATTTCGGCGCCAGATCATGGAAATCCAGGCCGTAGTAGAACATGAGCCCCCGGACAAAGGGGTGAAGTGGAAAACCCAGTCCACGGAGGAAGTGGGGAAGAAAAACGACCCTCTCATGGGGCCTGGGGGTGGGGATGCGCTGCCCCTCGTCGGGCAGCCGGTGCGCGATGTCGCCGGACAGGTAGCCGGCGCTGCACAGTCTTTCAATGTGCTCCTCTGTAATGGAGGAGGTCATCCACTTGCCTCCCGCTCCAGACATGAATGGGGAAGGTTGAGACGAGATGTGCGGGCTTGGGCGCTGGAGCTCGAGTGCGCGGAGATGGATAAGCAAAGGAGGAAGAAGGCGTAGGTGAAAAGGTGAATCCTTATCCCTTATATGGGCGGGCGAAGTCTACGCGTCCCCCACCGACCTGGTAAAACTCGCTTACCCCCCAAGCGTCACCAACAATGGCGCGGTTGGTTTACCCACGTCCGTATTGATGAGAATCCCAGATTAAGGGGAAACACGATCTCTGCTTCGACAAGACGTGCCAAGGAAACCGCTTCACTAAATGCGCTGAGGTGGTAGAGTAAAAAACGATTCAAGTAATGGCTTGGTAGTGGTGTGACGTCATGCCGCAAAAAACGTCAGCAGATTGAACTTCTGTATATATTATTCTCTCTACGGTGAAATGTGGAATTTATTTTGCAGAGCCGGACACTATCCTGGTGTTCACAATCTTCTATCATTCGGAGGAGGAACCCGCCTTGCAATGCCAAGCAATATACGTGCCGGACTTATCGTCATTGAAGCCTGGTTCAGGGGCTACTGAGGGAGTCCTGGATTAGGGGGTGTCCGGATAGCCGGACTACCATCATCAGCCGAACTATCATCGGCCGGACTATCATCATCGACCGGACTCCAAGACTATGAAGATACAAGATTGAAGACTTCTCCCCGTGTCCGGATGGGACTTTCCTTGGCGTGGAAGGCAAGCTTGGCGATACGGATATGTAGATCTCCTACCATTGTAACCGACTCTATGTAACCCTAGCCCTCTCCGGTGTCTATATAAACCGGATGGCTCTAGTCCGTAGGACACAACAACAACAACAACAACAATCATACCATAGGCTAGCTTCTAGGGTTTAGCCTCCTTGATCTCGTGGTAGATCCACTCTTGTAAACATCCACAATATCAATATCAATCAAGCAGGACGTAGGGTTTTACCTCCATCAAGAGGGCCCGAACCTGGGTAAAACATCGTGTCCCTTGTCTCCTGTTACCATCCGCCTAGACGCACAGTTCGGGACCCCCTACCCGAGATCCGCCGGTTTTGACACCGACACCCCCATTCCCAGAACGCCGACAGTAGCCCCCGGGCCCAAGGCGCGCCCGAACTTGGCTGAGCAGAGAGGCAAAGGGGCAAGCACGAAGTGCAGCAGGCCCTAATAGCCTGCGGCCTCGGGCGCCGCATGGCAGTTGATTGGACGTGGGCGGATCCACTCCCCCACGACGCCTTGGTAACTGCGCGAACTGGCAAGTCCTTGCATGCAAAAACTGGTCATGATTACCTGCGATCGTGGAAGCCGGCGGTTGCCCTCCCCTGGCTATAAGTACGGAACGACGTGAGCCATTCTAGTTCATCTTCCCCTGCTACTTCTCCTCTCCTTCATCCTCGCCACTGCTCCATCTTGCTGCAATGGCTTCGATACGCCGGTTCTCTGCAGAAGAGAAGGGAAAGGCCCCCCGGGAGGGTCCTGACCCGCTTCCGCCAAAGAAGCGGTTGGTCCTCTGCCGCCGAGATGAGGGCGCGCGGCAGGAGGTGTCAAGGCCTTGGTGCGAGCGGCCGCCGCCAGGGTTTCCGCTGCCTTTGTACGCCCACCTTGAGGGCCCTGCTGGAGCTGATGCCGAGTGCCACGGACTACGCCGCCGTCGGCGCCGGCGGGTCGCAGCGGTGCGCGTTGTCCCTCTTGGAGTTCACGCTGAGGGCTCCTCCCGAGAGTTTGTGCTCCACGCCGCCATGCCTCCTCGATCTTGGATTCACCTTCCTCCCTCCTTTGCCTTCGAGATTCCGCCGAGGGGGCCTTTCAGGCTCTGGCTGCAGCATGCTGATTGCCGGGCTCCCGCAACCGATGCGGATGTCGAGGTCGTCGCCCCAGGTAAGGTCTTCATGACCCATGGCTGGGGCGAGATCGCCCGGGTCTATGGGACGAGGGGTGCCCTCGTGATCCACCTGGAGTTCGATGGCGCTTCCATGATGCTCTTCAAGGTCTTCGACGAAGATGGGCGCCGGCTGGAGTGCTGCCCCAGAGGCAGCGGCCGGAGCTCCAGAGCGACGAGGACTAGGCCTGCCGCTCGCCCTTCCAGCAGCTCCTCCGGTGGCAGCGGATGCCTCGAAGGATCCAGCGACTCCGCCGAGCCCTTCGCGACTCCGGAGACGAGCAACGACAACTACGAGCCCCCGAGCCTGCGCCGCTCTCGGAGCAGGACGGGCTCGTCAGGCCGCCGCCGCCTCTGATCTGGATGAGGTTGGCGCCGGTGCCCGGCGGCCCACTATTGATGATGGCGCCTGTCGTCGTAGTTCCAGTAGTCAAGGTTCTTTAGGATTTGCGTCTTTTGTCCCTGCGAGGAGCAAAGAACACACCCCATGGGGGCTTGTGAGGTGTCTGTAGCCCCTTTCGTTAATATGATCCTTATCGTGAAGCAGTGCGAGATGCTGATTCCGTCTTAGCTCAGTTTCTTCCCTTCGGACCTCACGAGGGCTTGGTGCTCTGCGCTGACAGGTCCTGGTCCCAAGGCGACTTCAGCCGTCGCTGGTATGCCAGGTCGCGATGCCGTGGTCAAGGCCAGGAGGTGAGCGACCCGGGGTCCAGTAAGAGCCCCTGAGTCGCGATGCTCAGAAGGTCCCCTTTAGCGCTCAAGCGGCCACCGTTCGGTGAGAAAGGAATGCGATGTTGCTAACACGGGATTGCATCGGATGCGGTGATGGTGCGGCGATGGCTAGTGTTTCCGGAGGGTGAGTTATCTCGAGAGGCAGGAAACACTTCCTGGTGCGGCGCTAGGTCCGCGCTTTGGCCAGTGAGGGGTTGCCTGGCGAGGTCCCCGCGTGCCTCTTCCTCCTCGCCTTTGCTCCCCTGTCTGCTCTACGTTCTCGGGTCCTGGCTCTCGAGCGGGTCTTAGCCGTCGCTGGTATGCCAGGTCGCGATGCCGTGGACAAGGCCAGAGGGTGAGGGCTGGAGAGCCAGTAGGAGCCCTGAGTCGCGATGCTCAGGCACCCCCCTTTAACGTGCAAGCGGTTTGCGTGGACGAGAGTGAAGACGACAGCGCGAGGCCTGGCGCTTCTCCTTGGAGGGATCCTGCAGGTCCACCACAAAAAGAGCAAAAGTCCGCTATGACAAGCGGCGGTCAGCCGTTAGTTGCTTGGGAGAGGCGACGAGGCGCTAAAGGCCTGATGAGGTGTATCTGGGCACCCGTGAGCCAGCGCAGGACTCACTGGGCCCTACCCCAAGGCGGGTTGCGCCTGGCACTGGGCTTTAACTTGTGTTCCTGCAAATTTGGCCAGACGCCGATGCTCTACGTCCTCGGGTCCCGGCCCTCGAGCGAGTCTCAGCCGTCGCTGGTTTGCCAGGGCACGATGCCATGGACAAAACCAGAGGGTGAGGGCTGGAGAGCCGGTAGGAGCCCTGAGTCGCGATGCTCAGGTACCCCCCTTTTAACGCGCAAGCTTGGTTAGTTTTCGACGCTCTACGTCCCCGGGTCCCGGACCTCGAGCTAGTCTCAGCCGTCGCTGGTTTGCCAGGGCGCGATGCCGTGGACAAGGCCAGAGGGTGAGGGCTAGAGAGCCGGTATGAGCCCTGAGTCGTGATGCTCAGGTGCCCCCCTTTAACGCGCAAGCTTGGTTCGATGCCGACGCTCTACGTCCTCGGGTCCCGGCCCTCGAGCGAGTCTCAGCCGTTGCTGGTTTGCCAGGGCGCGATGCCGTGGACAAAACCAGAGGGTGAGGGCTAGAGAGCCGGTAGGAGCCCCGAGTCGCGATGCTCAGGTGCCCCACCTTTAATGCGCAAGCTTGGTTCGATGCCGACGCTCTACGTCCTCGGGTCCCGGCCCTCGAGCGTGTCTCAGCCGTCGCTGGTTTGCCAGGGCGCGATGCCGTGGACAAACCCAGAGGGTGAGGGCTGGAGAGCCGGTAGGAGCCCTGAGTCGTGATGCTCAGGTACCCCCCCTTTAACACGCAAGCTGCCGCCACGAAGGAAGAAGGGGTGCCATAGACAGGCACCAAATAACAAGCATGATGGGTCGAATGCATAGGCAGAAGATAAACACAGGAGGGATACATGTTGCTGGGTCTGACCCGAGCGACTTGGGGATGATGCAGCCCGAGGGGCGCCCCCAACAAGGTAAGCTAAAAACATGAACAAAAGGGATACACGCCGCAGGGACGGACCCACGCGGCCTGGGAATGATGCAGCCCTGGGGGCGCTCCCAGCTGGAAATGAAACTTGGAAGATGTCACCTGATAGTGTCGACGACGAAGGGGTGTTGAAGTAGCAGACGTAGCGGGTTGTGGGAGCCGATCTTCACGAGCCCCCAGGCCCAGGAGCCTCGGGGGGCTCCGGAGGCACTGGCGGCTCCTCGCAAACCATCTCCATCTCCGCCAGGACCGCGGAACACCTAGCCTCCTGAGCCTCTAGGATGCCCCTCATGAGGCGCTGGCCCACCAGAGCCGCGTTCGGCAAGCCGTAGGGCATGCTAACATAGCTGTGGGGTGGGCCTTTGTAGCACCCCACGCGTGAGGGCCAGAAGCGCTCTTGAGAGGCAGCTCGGTTGAGCCCTGGGATGTCGATGCAGACACGCAGCCCACCATCTCGCCTAGATGGGGAGCTGCTGCGGGTAAGTGGCGGCTGCCACTCATGACTCTTGACTCCTGCAACTCCTGTGTGACCTGACTGACGAACTCCTGAGGGCTTGGCCCTCCTTGCTTTGCTCCTTCCTGAGGGAAACGTGCTCTGAAACACGCCTCCAAGTGGTGCCCAAACGCCTCCCTCTTAGCAAGGTCGGTGGCCCTCCAGGGGGGGAGCCCCCGAGCCCTGCTTGAGGAGGGCGCCGGACGCGCTTTCCTATGCGACAGAAGGAGGTGTCCCCTAAGCAGGCATAGATCCTGAGGGGCCTGCCTCCTGAGGGGTCGGGCCTGGCGATGTCTTCTTCTTCTTGGGAGCAGCTTCGGGGAGCCTCCTGCTCCCACGATCTAGATCTTCAAGTGATGCGGCCTGAAAAGCTCGTTCCAGGGAACACACCGCGTCTCTTTCTTCACAGGGCACCGTGATGACTCCACTGCTTCCTGGCATCTTGAGGACGTTGTAGCCGCGATGAGTCACGGCCATGAACTTGGCGAGAGCTGGGTAGCCGAGGATGGCGTTGTACGGCAAGCGGATGTGGGCGACGTCGAAGTCAATGAGCTCGGTGTGGTAGTTGTCGCGCTTCCCGAAGGTAACAGGAAGGCGGACCTGCCCTATCGGGACGGTGGAACCGTCGGTGACTCCAGAGAAAGGCTTGGTTGGTTGAAACTGATCGTATGGCACTTGGAGATTGTTGAACGTCTCGACGGATAGGACATTGAGCCCTGCTCCACCATCAATGAGGGTCCTGGTGACCTGCACATTGCTGATGATTGGGGAGCAAAGCATCGGGAGGACCCCGGCTGTGGCCGCGCACTTGAGCTGATCCGCTGACCTGAACATGATGGCGCACACCGACCACCTAAGGGGGCGCGTGGCTTCAAGCTTGGGGAGGACTACATTCACTTCGCGAGCGAATTGCTTGAAGATGCGTTGAGAGGCTGGGGCCTAAGCTCCGCCCAGGATGCAGGCGATCGCGCGTGGCTCCTGGAAGCCCCCAGCCCCCTCGTCCTGATGATAGTCCTCGTTTCTCCTAGGCCGCGGAGGTAGTGGAGGGAGGCCTGTGTTTCCTTGCGGGCGATCCTCGCGAGGCTGATCCCTCTAGTCTCCCTCGCGAGGCTGATCCTGCCAGCGATCCTTGCGAGGTTGGTCGCGCCACCCTTGGCGAGGGCCGCGGTCTTCCCAGCGTCCTGCGTTCCTTCCTCCTCCTCGGCCGTAGCCACGACCGTTACGGTCGGGGCGCCGACCGACCCTTCCTTCTCGCACGGCTCGGAGCTCTTGGCATTCGTTGGTGTTGTGGGTGTGGAGGTCGTGGTACACACAGTACCGGCTGCCCTTGAAAGACTCGGGCTGATCTCTGCCCCGCTTGGTGTCTGCCGCGAGCACGACAGCCCCCTTGCACTTCACATCCTTGGCCTTGGATTTCTTCTCTTCTGGGTCTGCGGCTGGCAGCTCGAGGAGGGAAAGGCACCCTTCCTCAGCCCTGGCGCACTTGGTTGCCAGGTTGAACAGCTCCAGGGAAGTGCGCAGATCTTCATGCATTGCCAGCTCCTCCTTCATCTTGACATCACGCACGCCGTCGGAGAAGGCCGAAATGATGGCCTCCTCGGTCACCCTGGGAATCTTGAGTCGTGCGCTGTTGAAGCGCTGGATGTACTTTTGCAGGGTCTCCCCTGGTTGCTGCTTGATGCGGCACATGTCGCTCACGGCAGGCGGCAGGTCGCGAGTACCTTGGAAGTTGGCGATGAAACGAGTGCGCATCTCGTCCTAGGAGGAGATCGTGCATGGGGCCAGGTTCAGGAGCCAGGTGCGGGCCCCATCCTTGAGTGCCATGGGAAACCAGTTCGCCATGACCTTCTCATCCCCGTTGGCGGCTTCGATACCCAGCTCGTAGAGCTGGAGGAACTCCGCAGGGTCGGCCATGCCGTCATAGCGAGGGGGCAGGTTTGGCTTGAACTTGCGGGGCCACGCGACGCTGCGCAGCTCGGTGCTGAAGGTGCGGCAGCCTGCTGTGGCCATGGGAGGCCTCTGGTGACGAGGAGCTTGGTCTTGCGGGCCCCCATGCGCTGCAGCTGGGAGCAGCGCGGGGTCTTGGCATGCTGGAATGGGAGCGTGGTCGCGACGGACCGGAGCAGGGAGCACTCGGGCAGCTTCTTGGTGGCGAGGAACCTCTTGGCAGCTCCGCTCTTGCTGCGCTGGCGCCGGACGGGGTGGGTTCTGTCTAGGGGCGCGCTCCTCGAGGCCAGAGTGCCTTCTTGAGGGGGAGGTGGCTGAGGCGCCCCCAGAGCTTCATTGCCCGCGCAGGGCGGGGCACGGTGCAGCGAGAAGGACAGCGCGGGGGAGCCCCCTGCGGCGCGGACAAGCTCGGCAACGCGGTCGAGCCATTCTTCGTAGACGTCGTCGACCGGGCGGTAGCGCAGGAGCTCGTTCGCCATGATGAGTGCAGCACGAGCCTCCATGGCCGCGCGGGGCACGCGGGAGAGGAACCAGCCGGGGCGAGCGAGGGAGTGGCAGTGCGGCCGTCTCGCCTCATGGATGGATGCTGGGACGATGCCTGCTGCTCGTTCCCCGCCGGGCCGGTGGCGGCGTTGATGGTGGGCGACGGGGAACGGCGGGGGTGGCCACCGACGGGGGCCGTCTGGGCGACGCGGGAAGCGAGAGCGGCTCGGCGCTCAGCGCGGGCCCGACGAGCGTCTGACATGTACGCGATGGTCGGTGAAGAACAAGGTGGTGGAAGACAAATTCCGGCGCACCCCTACCTGGCACGCCAAATGTCGGATTTAGGGTTTCGGCAGACCCTCTAGATTCAAACACTGGGGTACGTGCGGAGATTTAGCCCTCTGCCTACCTGCTCCTCACCGCCTCGCTATGAACTAAGCAATCAAAGGGACAACACAAGAGACACCGGATTTATACTGGTTCAGGCCACCATTGTGGTGTAATACCCTACTCCAGTGTGCGTTTGGTGGATTGCCTCTTGGGCTAATGATGAACAGTACAAGGAAGAACAGCCTCGTGAGGGTCTATTCCTGGCTGGCGCGATGAACTGCTAGGGGAGTTCAGTCGCTCTCTCTTTGGATGCTTCTCTCCATCCCCCTACCTTGTGGGTGGCAAGTCCTATTTATAGGCAGAGGCCCAGGGCCTCTTCCCAAACATTGAGCGGGAAGGGCGCCAACAATTGGCCATTTTGAAGGGGAACATCTAGTACACTTATCCTGACTAAAGTTGGTCCTCGCCTGCCAAAGGCTCTGGTGGTGACGCCGGCTTGGGCTCCACGATGACTTCCATCTTGCCGTTCTGTTGGTCTTGGTCTCGTTGCACCGAAATGGATACCTTCGCTTGATGCTCTCGTCTGCGCTTGCTCCCTTTGCACCAAAGGGGAAAGAAGGACACTGCGCGGGCTGGCGCCCGCCTGGCGCCCTTGGTCGTTATGGCTTGCGTCATGGGCACCTCGTGAGGTACCCTGCCTTGATTTCCCCGCCTCCTCGTGAGCCAGCCTGGCGAGGCCATGCCTGAGGAAGCCTCCTGTCGTCCGCCCCGCGAGGCTTGGCCCCTCGCGATGGTCTTGAGCTCGTGTTGATGAAGATGGGCCATGCTGGGCCGCCCCTTGAGCCACGCCGCAGGACGCAGGCAGGCAAGTCTGGGGACCCCCGTTCCCAGAACGCTGACAAACAGAGTAGCAGAGTTGAGCTCCGAATACATAGTTATAGGGTCACGGTTTGGAAGTGTGCAGAGCCAAGGTTGTGCGACACGATGGGGCATGTAAGAGTCATCGCAAGTGTCATGTGAGAGAGGCACCTGGATGCAGGTACACAAGGCACGATATGCACTATTGTGACGTTTGTGAAGAGACACGGGCATGGTACCGTGACCATGTAAGTGTCGCGGGTTGTGACACGTTAGGCATGTGGATGTAGGCATAGAAATCATGGAGGTGAAGAATCAATATGCACGAAAGTTGGGTTGTTGTTGTTTCGAACAACTATCAATACTGTGGATGTTCAAAAGTGTGGTACCAGAAGCATGCTTCCGAATACGCAGTTAGGGAGTCACAGTTGTCAAGCCTCTAGAAAGTCACGCGTGTCTGGCATCACGGGCATGGAGTGGTGTGGGGCTTCGAGAGGCATTAGTGGCCCTCAACCCTCTGGATGCATGGTGGTGTGGTAGGAGAGGCACCATTGTGGATGCACAGGAGTGAGGCCTCTAACAACGTGAGTGGGTGGCACCACGTGCATTTGTTTGAATACTCATTTAGAGAGTCACGTCTGTACTCACGCCAGATGCATGCTGTAGGTTGGTGGCATTCGGCAGCACACGGTTGCAGAGAGGAGGAATGTTTGCGAAACATGAAAGTCACCGGCGGTCACGCATGAGGAGTATGTAGAGTAACTGCGTGTCGACGTGACACACGTATGTCTAGGGATGGACTTGGGGCACTGGCTTGTGTTCAAATGCTTGGTCAATGAATAATCAAGGAACTGCATCAATAAAAAGAGTCTGCTGCTTCATTATCACAATATGATGTGCGGATAAACCGTTTTCTGATGTTTTGACGGAGCTAGGCTTGTTTGCTTATCAACAACTTTTTATTCTTTGATGTCATCGTAAATCTTTCTAATCTCATCGCCCATTTCGCCGGGTTTTATTATATTCTGATCGCTAAATAGTAGCCTGCACATTTGTTGTGCTTTCCATTGTTCCGTGCCATCCTATAAAAAATTCAGTGAAAAATAAGGAGAAAAAACACATCAGAATTAGGTCATGCATTTGTATGATATCTTGCAGATTTATAGCGAGTTTTAAGCGAAAACTTACATCAAAATTATCTATCTCTTCGATGAAGTGGTTGCCATCAAAGAAATGCGCGAACCTTAGAACAGCAAACGGGGTTTCACCTTTGTTCACATTTGGAACGTCCTTTAAAAATTGAACTTCCCATTTAGACCTTTCCTTTTCGAATTTCTCACTGAGTAATATTTCGTATACTTCCTTGAACCTGGGCACCTGGGAATTGCATTTTGTTTTTGTTTTAGAGAGACATGTAGTGTAATTTGTAAAACTGGAAGATGCTGTTATTTACAATTCTTACCAGTTTGTCTTTATGGTTGTGGTATTTGTTATGCTCCTTTTCTTTGCTGGCTTCGTTGATTTCCATGTCAGCAATTTGCTTACTTAGTTTGGCATCATGCACGTGGTGAGCATGTTGTTTTTTCAGGTATTCTTGCCTCTTCAATTCTTCAAGAGAGGTTTCTTCAGGCTTGATGATTTGAAGCTTCCTTCTATATTTGTCGAGCACTAATAGTGTGTATTGGTCTTCCTTTTCAAATGGCATGAATACCTGCGGTACAAAGGTTTTATTGTTAGATGAGAGTTTAGAATATAGTATTTTGTTTGAAATGCTTATTTTTATTTTGTTGGAGGAGAGTTTAGAATATAGTTTTAACCCTATTACCATTTTTGTTGTTTTGAGCTTGTCTAATTGACATTTCTTAAGGAACAAAGGAACCAATGTATCCTTCTCTCGTTTGAAATCATCTATGAAGTTCGCCATAGATTTTTTTATCCTTTAAACCCAGAATATTCTACAGACAACAAATAAAAAACCATAAAAATGAATTAGACAGAATAGATCGGTACCAAGAGATTAAACAATCGCTGCAAAAAGACGAGTCTGTATGATCATTGTGTTTTTTTTTTGAAATTTACCTCTGCAAAGCTTGGGCCTAATAATAGTCTATGTCTTTTGTATGTAGTTTGTTTGCTTCCCTCCCATGCTTCTGCTAACTCATCGAGCACCTTCTTTTCCATTCCTTTACATTTTTTCTTGTTTGCAGGCCCAAAAATTTCCTTTAGGTTTGATCCAGTGAGAGTTGCACCATTCCCCTATGGTTGTTCTCCTGAGAATACTACTTCTATGCTTACAGGTAAAACACTAGAAGAAAATTTTGTTGAGAATGTCACTTACCAGCAAGCTGATAAACAGGAATTCAAGGTTCTTTCTAGTTTCTGTCTTATTTGTGTGATTGCCGCGTAACTTTAACTAATTTCAGTTGGAAAAGGAACCAAGTCACCTTTTGAATTTGTCCTGCCATGTGTCACTCATGACTATGTCGTAGAGCTCATTTGCCTTACACACGTGTTTGAACGAATGCCGGTGTTGCGGGTATTTGTTGGTGCTCCTTGATTGATCCTGGTTTTTTTCGTCTCGCTCTGTCAGAACAGATAAAAAATTATGGCTGTTGTTTCTAAAAGATATATTTGAAGCTCCTGTCATGTTTGACTGATGGTAAAAATGAAAATAGTTATATTACCTTTCATGGGCGAAAAAAGGTTTGTAGTCTCTGGTTTGAAAACTTTGATTTTTTCAGGAAGTTGATGGTGCTTTATTTGGTTGGTTTTACCAAATATGAGTGTGTATACGTACTCTGGTTTCCATTCGGCATCCACCTTACTGTGCTACAGGCATGTCAAAATGCATGGTTTATAGTTACGTGTTGTCCACCATTGTGAATAAACTAATTGCAGTAATAAAGAAATCAAGTAATTTGATGTGTATGTACTGGTAACTTACATGAAAATCCTCTCTGTCCTTGACCAGTTCTTTCCCATTCCAGTGTTTCGCAAATTGGGCCGTGAAGTGTCCTCATTGTGTTCCTTCTTGCTTTGGTGTGCAGATCCTGTGAGGCCTTTCTACTATCCTTGCCCAGTCTGGTTCGTTCTTGTCTTTTAGTTGGTGGTACTTGTTCATCAGCACCGACATCCTTCTCATCTGTGATTGCATTTTTTGTTTTGTTGTTTGGGTGTGGCATTGATAAAAGTAAGAGTATCATACTATCGCGAGGAAAAGAATAAATCAATGTACAAAAGGTCGTACCCGTTCTGCTCGATGCACATGGTGTTTACTCCAAGACAAATCGGCGTAGTTTACATAGCTCAGTGAGTCAAGGATGTCAATGCTATCTCTGTAATTGTTCATTACATATAGCGTGTAGTGCTTGTCTGTGTGGTGAGGTATCATGATCTACGATGAGAGAGGAGATCGTTGTTGATGTAAAAATTGAATTTCATTTAATTGTTGAAGCTCAAGGAGAATAAGTCATGTGTTTAGTAATAGTTTCGAACTTACCATCTTCGAGTGCAGGGTGTTTTTACCTCGCACGAGTTGTTCAAATGCTTGTAGTGCATCGTCTTTGTTGAATTCTGATAGCTCTTCTCTATTATAATTGATACCTAGCAAGTATTCTACCATAGTAACGACGGTGTGTTTTTGTGGGTGAGGTATGCATACATTTGCGAATTCTGCAGGGAGTACAATTGTGACGTCTGGGTTGAACTGTTTCTGTTCTGTCCATTCGTCCAGTAACACGTTTAGCATGGAGCCCTCCATTTGTGCGTTTCCTTTCCCTGCTTGTTCCATGAAGGATTTTCCTGAAATGTAGCCTTCGCTCTTTGAGGTTTTATATAGCTGTTCTCTGCAAGCAAGGAGGGTTTAGAATTACGTGAGTGAATGGTTAGTTGGATGTTAGAGAATGTGCAGCTCTGTGTAATTGTTTCCATGGAACAAGGAGAATCTGCTTACCGTCTGCATTCTTTCTGTCGTTGTCGGCTCATCAAATATCTATAGAGTTACATGGCCTTTTCCTTGTAAATGAAATCTCCTGGAACAAGTGCTGGAGCGTTGACTTTCTCAATTTCCTTGCTTGCTCGCTTGAATGGCCTCTTAGTTGAGATTATGTTTGCTGAGCTGATCTCATGTGATTGAATCGTCGAGGGTTTTGGGGAACTTGTCTGCACTCTTGCAAGATGCCTTCCCCTTTTCTTGTCATGACCTAACTGTGACTGCTCGTTAAGCTACCCAGGTGTTGGTGTGTACTTTTGTGTGTTGTTGTTTTTGATGCTCGGTTCTACTGTGACTTCAGCATCGCGTTTCCTCTTTTGAAGTATCCTTTCTAGTAAATGCTTCTCTTTCTGCTTCTTTTCTTCTTGTGCATGTTCTGCCTCTGGTGATGTTCCTGATATGCGATCTTTGCCAACAGGGTTCATGTTCTGTTTGGAAAGTTGTTGTTGGCGAGTTGGTACGCTCTTTGCCCTGTTATCCACTTCTAGAGGAGAGCGTCTTATGCTTTCGTTGTTTTTATCTGGGGGTGGTCTGTGTGGTTGTATCGGCGGATCTTTTCGTTCGTCTTCCTTTTGTAAATTAGTGTCTGCTGCGCGTGTTGTTCCCTCTGTAAACCAGCATGTTCCTGGGCTTGTTCTTCCGTGAGTGCTTCTTTAGACACCTTGGTGGTACCCTTGTTGTTCACATGATAATCTTCTTTCTCCTCATCGCTTCTTGTGTCATTAATGTCAATAACTTTTATCTCTTGAGAGCTCATCCCAATGTACTCGGGAGTTGGAGGAATCTCCTGTTTTGAATTATGTCACAATGTATTCGTTCCATTTGATTGTCTTCCATATCAACCTCAGATTTAAGCATATCTGTTCAAATAAAAAATAAAAATTTATTGGTGTGTCTCTAAAAATTAGATAAGTAGAATTTTACTTTGTTGTCTTTAGTAAGACAAACCTACGGTGTAGTTGATTAATGACAGTGCGGCTGTATCTCTGTATTGGCTGAATATTTGATAGAGAATCTTCTTTCTCAACTCTGGGACCTGTTCCTCTGTTAGTAACACTGTTTCTCCATCGTTGGTGTAGTGGTTTGTGTTCATGAACATATAGAACGCACAGTCGAGTCTGCAGGTAGAAGGATGATTGATTATTGTCGCTGTCCAAAGATGGTATGGCAGTTTAGGTGAAGTTTCCCTAATGTCCTATGTTTTTTGTGGATTGCATTAATAATTGTTACAGTGAGTAAGGAAAAGGATAAAGGTTTGTAGTGCTTACGTTTTCCCCTAAAGTGGCACCTTCATTTTGACCTTTTTGAAATGGTCAATATTACTTGGAGACAGTTGGAGCAATGGGCTTATTTGCTTCCATATCCTCTTTACTCTGCTTGTTACTGTGTTGAAGCAGTCCATTGTGCCTGAATATTCATCTGGTAAAGAGTCAAGAAGTTCAAAGCGCTCTTTTTTATGTTAATTGTAACAACGAAGTAGTGGCCCACAGTTCTTTCTTTTTGTTTGAACATGCCTGTAATGCCCCGGATTCGATGCGCCAGGTGTCTTCCAGTTGTTCGCCGTAGTTGTCATGTCATTTGCTTGCGTGTTGCATTTTTCCATGTCATCATCTGCATTTCATCTGCATGTTTTTCAAAACTTGCATCCGTTCGGGTTTCGCCGATTCTCTCCGTTGTCCGTTCGGAGTCCAGACACACTCACACGCGCCCGCGGCACCTCCGAAACATTATTTTATAAGTGGCATAAAAATGTTCTCGGAATGGGGTGAGAGTTGGCATGCGGTCTTATTATAGTGTAGACAGAGCGCCTGTAAAGTTTCATCGCATTCGGAGCTCGTTTGATAGCCCAACCGTTAAACATATAGCGGCACCGTTGCCGGTATTTTCGCCGGACGTTTCGGTCTCCGAAACAGTCGCCGGGCCTCACTTCTCTTCTCTCCTCTCAGCCCGAGGCCTCTCTTCACAGCCCACTAACCCCTCCTAGGCCCAGCCTACCTCCCCTCGCGTCCGAAACCATCCGATCAAGATCTAATGGCTCGAAACGGTCTCAAACCCACCAAACCCTAGCCCCTACCCTATTTAAGCACACCCACATGCCATTTTTGGCCTTCTCCTTCCTCCTCCTCGAAATCTGCGCCCCCAATCATCAACCAGCCACCTCCCACCTCCTATCCTCGAATTCCGGCGCCGGCCAACCCCTCCAGCGCCACTTGGCGCGTTCCCATTCGCCAGCCGCCATCCACACCGCCGCTCCTGCCCACTCAAAGGACGCCACGTCGCCCTGTGTCTTCCCGTGTCCAGCTCCGCCGCCGCAGCCCGCCAGGACCCAGATCGGGCCCTGGGAAGCCCATCTGGGCCCGGACGAGCCCGCCTCGCTCCCCGTCGCCCCGAGCTAGCGTCTTCGTTGCCACGCTCAGTCGCCGCCATCGTCGCCTTCGCCTTCCGCAGCCGCCCGCCGCCGATCCCCTCGCCTAAGTGCTCCCCGCGCCCGAGCGCCTCCACCGGAGCCCCACCGGACCCCGCCTCCTCCGTCCGCCAGGTCGCCGCCAGCCCCGTCTCTCTCCTCCTCCTACCTCCTCTCACTCCTCTCTCTCTCCTTGCAGACCCCGCCGGAGGAGCTCACCAGCGATGCTCCGTCGTCGGGAATGGGTCCCCGGCCTCGCCCTCCTTCGGATCCGCGGGATCTCGTGCGCTCCGCTGCCTCCGCTGGTCTCCCTCGCCACCGGGACCTTGTCGCCGCGCCATGGCCTCCTCTGCCTCCATTCAGCTGCCAGACATGTCCGGTTGGGCCCGGACATGTCCGCCCGATTTTCTGCCCGAGGTTGAAAAAACGCCCAAGTCCCTAATATAATTACTTTTTGTGCACCTGTTCATCATGCCATAACTTGTTGCATACTGCTCCATTTTGTGTGCATAATATATCAAAATGTTCGCTGTGAGATGCTCTACATTTCATTCCATTGCACCATGTTCATTTGAGCTCATCTTGATGCCTGAATCATCGTTGCAAGAGTGCTATATAATGTTGTCTGCTATCTGTTATCAGAACATGTTCATTTGTCATTTTTGCCATGTTTGATGTGTGCATCCTATGAGGTTGATTTCTACATGTGTTTTGTGCTACATCATGCCATCTTTACAGGGGTGTATGCCATGTATTTTTGTGATCAATGTGGTGACTAGAACAAGCATGCAAACTAGGCTTCGTGATGTTGCTGATTTCAGTTCCTGTTCTGCTGTTATTTTTATGCCATGTAAACTTGATGCTACAGAGAGATCCAAGCATATTTTGAGATACTTCAGTAAGGATGTTTTGAACATATGGTTATTATCTATCCATTCATGCCCCTTTTTGCAATTATGGAGTGGTCTAGCATGTCATTTTCTTGCTCTACTTTTGCTATAAAGTGTTTCCTGGCAGATTGTTTACATGTTATTCAATTTTGCCAAGGTTGTTATAGTTGATCCTTGCATGCTATGAACTTGTTCTTGCCTTGGTTAGTTTCATAAACATGTCTTCTTGCTGATGTTATGCTTATCCTGTCATGCAATGACTTGTGGTGAGTGAATCGAGCTCGTGAAGTAGTGCTGTTACTGTTTTGCTAGGCTGAATCTGTTATTTGGTGATGCTACGTAAACCTGATGCTACAAGTCATTATATGCATAATCTGGAGATGTTCACTAAGGATGTTTTGTTATAAATGTCATGCTCTATCCATCGATGCCTCTGGTTGCATTTATAGCTTGCTGTAACTTGTATTCATGCTCCAAAGTTGCTAAATAATGTTGCTGTCATCCTGTTAACATTAAGTTCAATGTTGCCATGATTGTTGTTAGTGATCCAAGCATTCTATGAACTTGCTATTGCCATGCTTAGCTTCATAAATGTGTCTTCTTACTGTTGGTTACCTTGTCATGCCATGTATTGCTCTGTGGTGAGTGGTACAAGCTCACCAACATGCCTACTTATTGTTGTTCCTGCCATGTTTGAATCCGTCATATAACTTGCTATGTTTACATGGGTGCCATCATATCTTCTGATCCTTTTTGGCTCATGGTCAGTAAAGGACTTCTGTTCTATGCAATTAGTAGGTTCATTACATGCCTTTGTTTTCCATGATAAGTTCCTGTAACATGTTGTTTGATAGCTCTAAACATTGCGACCTGATGTTATTTCTGCAAAGTCTGAAACTGATATTATTTGCAATCTTGCCATGTGTTTTGGAGCATGTTCTAGTGATTTCTGGAGATAGCTCAGTGTTCATGTTTTGTTATGCTTTACCTGTGTATCATGTCCATGCCTTTTGTTCTCATGTTGGGGTGCTGTAGCATGTTGTTTTGATGCTTGCAATATGCCTAGTTGCTGTTTTGGACAGCTTGTCCTTTAAACTGGTATAGAGTGTATGTGTTGAACCGTTGCTCCGTTTTGAGTGTGCTCTATAGGAAACTTGCTTAATTTTTCATGTAGCTTCATATTATCATGTTGCATCCTTGTTTTGAGGTGTTTGCTTGATGTTTGGGTGCATTTTGCATCAATGCCATGGTTAACTTGTGATCATATCTTCTAGGCCGTAGCTTCAAACTAAATGAACTTTATATGTAACTTGACTAGAATCTTGTGTAGATCATCTTGGTGCATCTTAACTTGCTGTTTAACAACTTGAACATAAGGTTTATTCAGATCTGGACCAATTTCGAAATTTGCATATGAGGACTTACCGGAATTGGTATATGTTGTTTCCGGCCTCATTTAAACTTGCCTTGATGTGTTGCTCTTGTTATGCATCATCTCTTGCCATGAGTAGCTTCATGTAGCTTTGTCATGCATCATGCTTGTTGTGCATCATGTCTTGTTTATGTGTGGTGTGTTTACCATGTTGTGTGCTTCTTCTCGATAGTTCCCGTTTCATTGCGATCGTGAGGATTCGTACGTCTACGCTTGGTTCGTCTTCGTGGCTTCATCTTCTTCATGGACTCGTTCTTCTTCCTAGCGGGATTTCAGGCAAGATGACCGCTACCCTGGATCTCACTACTATCATTGCTATGCTAGTTGCTTCGTTCTATCGCTATGATGTGCTACCTATCACTTGTTCTTCAAGCCTCCCAATTGCCATGTCGCCTCTAACCTTTTTCGCCCTTCCTAGCAAACCATTGCTTGGCTATGTTACCGCTTTTGCTCAGCCCCTCTTATAGTGCTGCTAGTTGCAGGTGAAGTTGAAGATTGCTCCATGGTGGACAGGATTATGTTGGGATATCACAATATCTCTTATATTATTAATGCATCTATATACTTGGTAAAGGGTGGAAGACTCGGCCTTATGCCTGGTGTTTTGTTCCAGTCTTGCCGCCCTAGTTTCCGTCATACCGGTGTTATGTTCCCGGATTTTGCGTTCCTTACGCGGTTGGGTGATTTATGGGACCCCCTTGACAGTTCGCTTTGAATAAAACTCCTCCAGCAAGGCCCAACATTGGTTTTACCATTTGCCTCACCTAGCCCTTTTTCCCTTGGGTTTCCGGAGCCCAAGGGTCATCTTTATTTTAGCCCCCCCCGGGCCAGTGCTCCTTCGAGTGTTGGTCCGAAATGGGTAGACTGCGGGGCCACCTCGGGGCAACTCGAGGGCTGGTTTTACTCGTAGGCTGACCTATCCGGTGTGCCCTGAGAACGAGATATGTGCAGCTTCTATCGGGATTTGTCAGCACATCGGGCAGCTTTGCTGGTCTTGTTTTACCATTGTCGAAATGTCTTATAAACCGGGATTCTGAGTCTGATCGGGTCTTCCTGGGAGAAGGTATATCCTTCATTGATCGCGAGAGCTTATCATGGGCTAAGTTGGGACACCCCTGCAGGGTATAAACTTTCGAAAGCCGTGCCTGCGGTTATGGGCAGATGGGAATTTGTTAATGTCCGATTGTAGATAACTTGACACCTGATTCAAATTAAAATGCATCAACCGCATGTGTAGCCATGATGGTCTCTTTTCGGCGGAGTCCGAGAAGTGTACATGGTTTTTGGGTTATGTTTGACGTAAGTAGGTGTTCAGGATCACCTCTTGATCATTGCTAGCTTCACGACCGCTCCGTTTGCTCTCTTCTCGCTCTTATTTGCGTATGTTAGCCACCATATCATGCTTAGTCGCTGCTGCTACCTCACCACTTTACCCCTTCCTTTCCCATTAAGCTTTGCTAGTCTTGATACCCATGGTAATGGGATTGCTGAGTCCTCGTGGCTCACAGATTACTACAACAACAGTTGCAGGTACAGGTTATGCGATGATCATGACGCGAGAGCGATGTTTGCTTGTTTTGGAGTTCTTCTTCTGCTTCTTCTTCGATCAAGGGATAGGTTCCAGGTCGGCAGCCTGGGCTAGCAGGGTGGATGTCGTTTGAGCTTCTGTTTGTGTTTCATCCATAGTCGGATGATGCTCTTATGTATCATGATGTTGTATTCGTGTGGCATTGTTTGCCTCTTGTATGTATCCCCATCTATTATGTAATGTTGATGTAATGATATCCACCTTGCAAAAGCATTTCAATATGCGGGTCTATCCTTGGTGGGACCTTCGAGTTCCTTTTGGATAGGGTCGCATATTGGGCGTGACAATGCCCGCCTATGCAAACTGGTAGAAAGAACTGCAAAAATGCAAAATAAATAAATAAGGGATACTTTTTGGATTTAGTCATGATTTGTTGATCGTTAGATGTAATTGTAGTGCCGAGATTGTATCTCTTATCTGTAACATGAGATGTGCTTACCATGTCGAAATCTTGTAGTTGCTCTCCTTCTTCCAGATCAAGGAATCTTTTAAGCCTTTTAGGAATTGTCTTGTCTCTGACGTGTGCTTCATCTTTATTTTTCAACTCCAATGGATCTTCATGGTTGGCCCTGCGTATTGATGCCTGCTTGTTTTGTCACATGTGCGTAGAAGAAATTTGTAAATTCAATTGTACAGAGAGGTTGATTGCACTACAAAAAAATACACTTCCGTGATGATACGTGTTTCTCACAGTAGGTCGCGTTTTTTGTCATGCATGTAAATCCATGACAAATTTATGACAGAATCAAGATAGTCATACCTGTGCTGTCGTAGAAGTGTTCCATGACATTACCAAAATTATCATCACGGAAGTGTCCACTTCCATGACGATAAATTGCGCGTCACAGTAGTGCTTTCGTCAAGGGTGACCGACACGTGGCATCCACCGTAATGGAACGCGTTAAGCTATCGGGTCGGGTTTTGGATCCGATAACCCGTTAACAGCCCCGACCAATGGGAAATTTCCATGTGTAAAATTCTTATTGGCCGGACGAAACACGTGTCAGCTCGTTAGTGGGTCAGATAGGCACCTATGATATGTCGACATGTGCCATGGCCCACCACTGGCCCATTTAACTTACAAAGCCGACCCGTTTGACTTGGTCAAAAGTTAACGGGCCGGCCCATGAAAAGCGTGTTAACGGTCTCTTCGTAAATAGCCCATTTTACGGCCCGTTAACTCACGGCCCGTTAGGCCCTGAAGGAAATCGGCCCAACAACGTCATGTGGGCCGTCGAATATAACACCAGCCCATTTCACTTTCGGCCCATGTATGGCCCACGACGTCTTTCGGCCCATATGAGGCCTTCGTATCTTTTGGCCCTTTACAGGCCCACGGTGACTCTAGCCCATAATGAACAGTAATTTTCTTTGTACCCATTAATGGCCCGTGATTTACATGGGCCGTTTCCAGCCCGTGCTAGCTTTCGGCCTATTGACGGCCCATACGTTCTTGGGCTCCTTTTCGGCCCTCGATTAATTCTGGCCCGTTACTGGCGTATCCCACTAATGGGCCAAATTCGGCCCATGGCAAGAGTCGGCTCGTTACTGGCCTGGTAACCTAATGGGCCAAATTCGGCCCATGGCAAGAGTCGGCCTGTTTCTAGCCTGTTCCCCTAATGGGCCAAATTTGGCCCATGGCAAGAGCCGGCCCGTTACTGGCCGGTTACCATAATGGGCCAAATTCAGCTCATGGCAAGAGTCGACCCGTTTCTGGCCTGTTAACCCGTTGCGCCGTTTCCAGCCCATCCTATTTTGTGGCCCATTAACGGCCCGTTACCATGCTGGGCCGATACCAATTACGCCCGTTTACGGCCCATGTAGACCCATTTATCCGATGGCCCGAGGCTGACCGATTCTACGGCCCTGTTGGAGGCCCATTTATCGACTGCCCGTAGGAGACCCATGGATCCTACGGCCCGTATATGGCCCATGGTAGTTGCAGCCACTAGCAAACCAGGAAAAAAGAAGACTAGGAAATAAATAAGGCCGAAACTAACGCTAGGCTATTAAGGAGATTGCATAGATTACATCCACTCGGCATCAAAGATTGCCAGCAGTGCAAATATAGGGAACTCCCTACACTATACAAAAATGGCTTGCTGTTTTCTTCAGCCGGTGGCTGCACATTAAGAATAAATTTTGTATCGCACCAAAAAAATTACAACTATATAACAAAAGGAAGGTTGGCATAAAACTTAACAGTCTAGCAGATAAATGCACCACCAGAAGTTCAGAAGCTCAGTTCATTTGACCTGACTGTTACGTTTTCATGCTGTATTGTCCGATGGAGCACCATAACCCTCGCCTTCATTTCCCCTAGGCTCCTGAACAACATAGGAAATGTCTGATAGTCTGGTTTCAAAACCATGCATATCTTGACGACATTGAACAATGTCTCTCCTTGTTTCACAAAGGGTCTCTGTTAGGGAATGGACTTGTGTCTGGAGCGCAGATACAACATTGCTTTGAGCTTGCATATCTTGATCATGAGGCAGTTTGGACGATATTGCCTTAACAACCAACCCAGTATTATGCAGGAACGTGCTTTTGGCACTGTTAGTGGACAGGTACTGACCCATTGCAGCAAGAGCTGACATTGCGGTTATAGTTGCCTCGCCACCTTCAGAAGGTGGCAGTTCCACCATTTTTTCCATAGCTCGCTGAAAAGTTGAGGCTTTACATTAGTAGTACCAGAACAGAAGATATTAAGGAGGCAACAAAACCAAACAAAATAGCTTTGGTCTATATACAGAACTTATTCTGGTGAACCCATGTAAAATATTAGTTGTATTTTATTGCAAAGTACATAATAAAACCAGGTTCCAAACATATGACCATGTACCATCGCTAACATATTGTCTATTTCTTCACATTGTATTGAGGGCTAAGGATAAAGAGACGAAGTTTATAATACGGTAAGCATAGTATGACATCATTCATATCACAAAACAACCGAGAACAGACAAACATGCAATTGTAACATTGTGTGGGCAAGTCCAGCACGGAACTAGATGACGGGTCAAGATCAAAGGAACATCACTCCTCTCTTTTAAACCTTGTAAGGTGCAATGATACGCTAAGACAATTGTGTATAAAATTGAAAAGAGTAATAGACATTGGCTGCAAACCATGCAATTCAAGGCACAAGTCAGAGTAAGTAGTAGTTAAAAGGCATGAGGATTAAGGACTTAGAACAATGGCTTTGACTGGTGTAGTCATGCCCTTCTTCTTGCTGGTGTGACAGTCCTTGAAGATTTCCACATCATTTGGTTCAGGTACTTTTTTGTCCTTGCTGGCTTTCCTCTGCATTTCGAACAAGTCAATATAGATCTGATAATATGGTACAACGAAAAGAGTGAAACAACAGCTAATTACAAGAGCCTCGCAGTGTGCAATATAGCTACGAGATCCTGTCGTCTGTTGGAATTTCACATTCGTACGGTTGGCCTTGTTCTTTGAACAGTTCACCTACAAGAAGATAGATTTGTGTGGCACATGCGTAAATAGGACTTCAACATGTGATATGATCACATATATATAATGTACCTGATACTTCGGATCAGACCAATGTTTAACAAGGCCCCTGCAGTCTTCATCCGATATATTTTCCACTGGAGATGTTTGGGAAAGTTCACTGTTAGCCTTTCCTTCAAAGTGAGTTTTCCTCAAGTTATACCGATACTGTCGCAGAGCAGACTTGAAAACATGGGTGCAAGCTTGTCTGGTTGCATCATCTTGGCTATCCAACTTGAACCTCATCTGTTGAAAATTATGGGAGTCTCATTATCAGCAACCTAGAAAGTATGGGACAGAGCAAGACGATATTACTAGTTTCCATACATAATTATACTTACAGATAAATGGTCGAGGAAGGTGTTGAACTGGGTTTCGTCTTTGTCATTCCTGTACTGAATCCATGTTGGGAGGATACGTACATGACACCTAACGGCAACCGCTGCCTCTGATACTAACTTGGCTGACTCTATAGCATCACGTGGCCTTTTAAACCTGCCTCAAAACGGATCTCTCTTCTTCCTCCTCTAGATTTAGTTAACCTATCGAGCATTATCCCTGATGTTTGTTTCCTCTTGCGCCTAGGTGCTAGTCCAACAATGAACATAGGAAGTGTTAGTGTACATCAAACTGTGAGACTACATATAAAGAAGCATGCAACTGTAACTTGACTCCAACAACTACCTTCTTGCTGTGAAGCTCACAAGGTTCATCTGATATTGCCAACTCGTCTTGTGTCAAGAGTGCTTGGGAAGTAGTGTCAGGTGGCAAGGGAGCTTGGGAACATGCTGCTAGCTCAGTTGACGCACGAGTAAGTCATGCAGCTGGTAGTACTGTGGTAGGTGTTGCAAGAACGAGGGATGTCTCTGCTTGTTTGGTGGCAGCTATTTGTTTCTGTTTAGCTTTTTTGCAGCTCGTGTAGCATGGGATGGCATGTTTGTAGAACTTTCCGCTGGACTTTAACCTTCTATTGCACCATCAGTACCAGCAGAATCTGCAGGATTCATCCGCTTCTCATTCCCTACCATTCTGTGTTTCTTCCTCTTTCTCTGTGCCATGTTAAGTCAAGCCGACAAGAAAAACGAATAACAATTTAGTTCTTCAGAACAAATTGATGCATGATGCAGATGAACTGAACTTTGATGTTAGACAACCACATGATAGGAGGATGTAATATATATGAAAAACAGGACGGAAGAGATAACCAGAACTATGATGTGTAAACTAAGAAGAAGACATTTCACCAAATTAGAAGCAATGGAATGGAAGGTAGACACCATATGAAAGATGCTACAAATATCGCTCTGCCAAGTTAACAGTGTCTCATCATAAATGGCGTTTAAACAAATGTGAAGCAGTACAAGAAATAAGTCATATGCAAGATGCAAACAACATCACACTACCATGTTAGAGGTCTCTCTTCATTAGTGCCATTGCATATTCACAACATTGCATATTCATAGCTTATGATGTGTAAACTAAGGAGAGGGCATTTCAACAAATTAGAAGCAATGAAAGCTAGACACCATATGAAAGATGCAACGAATATCACTCTACCAAGTTAAAACTGTCTCGTCATAAGTGCCATTTCAACAAATTAGTAGTACAAGCTAGAAAAGAATGTGAGATGTAACCTATATCACACTCCGAAGTCAAATGTGTCTTATGATAAGTGATTGTTGCAGGTTACACAACAGTAGTAATTTGATGTAAGAACATGGTGTGATAGATAGATATTGTATGTTCTAGAAACGGGAACACGTGTCTTATTCAAGTATAATGTGTAAAGTAAGCAGATGGAATTCAACAAAATTAGAAGCAATACAAGCTAGACATCACACATAACATGCAACCACATATAATAGTGCCAAGTTAGAGGGAGCACCGGTGATGCTGCAATAGGGGAGACGTGCTCATCATAAACACAACTTTGTTGAGTGTCTATGCATGTGTTGTCTTGGAAATCATCTTGGGGGTGTGGAGGAGTAGAAACTGTAGAGGCCCTCCGTTCGGAAGGAGCACCTTTATCCGCTGCCTTGCTAACTTCCTTCCGCTTTATTGATTTTGAATTGTCAAGTAAAACCGACAAGAAAAAGCAATAAAATTCTCTCTTCATAACTCATTCATGCATTATACTGACAATCGCTACTTTGATGTAAGGCAAACACATGATACCAGGATGGAATATGTACGAAAAACAGGACGACGTGGCATGTTCACAACTGTTTGTGTAAACTAAGCAGAAACCATTCCAGAAAATAAGAAGCAATGCAAGCTAGACACCACATGAAAGATGCAACCAATATGACTCTGCCAAGTTAAAAGCGTCCCATCATAAATGGAATTTCAACAAATTAGAAGCAGCGCATGCTATAAATCATATGAAAGATGCAACTAATATCGCACTGCATATACTAAAGGTGTATCGTCATATTGATTGATGCGGGATACAAAAAAATCAATAGTTTTATGTAAGGACATGCTTAATAGACAGATGTACTATGTACTAAATATAGGAAGGCATGTCACATTAACAGGTATAATGTATAAGCTAAGCAGACTAGCACATGCAGTTTAACCAGACTGGAAGAATTACAATCTAGACACCATATGCAACATGCAACCACATATCACGCTGCCAAGTTAGAGCAAGCACCTGCGATGCTAGTGTAGGGGAAATGCTGTAATCAACTACAGAGCTACGTTCACTATCTTCGTCTAGCATTTCTGTTTCTTGAGAATCATGTTGGGAGGCTGACGCCGCATTCTTCAAATGAGGAGTAGTCCCCTTGCCTTCCTGCCTCGTCATAAGTGATTGATGAGGGTTACACAAGAACATTAGTTTGATGTAAGAACATGGTTAATACACAGATGTACTAGTATGTACCAAAAACAGAAAGGCATGTCATATTCAAAGGTATAATGTGTAAGCTAAGCAGATGCAATTTAACCAAATTGGAAGCAATACAAGCTAGACATCTGGCTGGAGTGGTGAGCATGATCATCTAGGAACTGAGAGCCTGGTGGGAAGCGGGCTACTTCACCGCCATCGCAGCTTTTTAGTTGGCTTCCAGGTGGTGCCTATCTTTGCTGGGCTTGTCACTGGCTCGGCCAGTGCCCTGACTAGCTATTTATCTCATGGTATGGTGGTTCATGTAAAAAATATCTTTCCTTATCAGACCGACTTTGGCCTTTCGAATACAAGCTAGACACCATATGGAACATGCAACCACATATGACACCGTGAAGTTAAAGCAAGCACCTGGGATGGTGGTTCATTGCGAGCGAGGTCATCAACTCCAGAGCTACGTTTACCATCTCCATCTGCTGACACTGCACCCTTTATAGCGCTGTAACATGCCGTGCATACCCGTGAAGAAAGCTAGCGCGACTTCTCTCTTTTCTTTGCTGCTTCTCTTTCGGCAGACTCTGAAATACCCTTGCATAAAAACACAATAGTGAGAGTATGGGTGAAGTGTGTGCAGAACTAGTGCACTATAAAAGTAGCAGATAGCAGGTGGCTGAAAAATAAATGACAGGAGACATATGATAGCTCTACAACATTGCATGGCAAACAAAATTAGATTCTACTCCGTATGATTTTGGAATATATGAGCACAGGAAATGCAGGTACTCCTCCAGCACACCACCACATGTGGTCATATCTAAGATAACAGTCGACTGAAAATAAATAGGTCAGTCGATTTTTTTAATGAACCGTCCGATCTATAAGGAACTGGCAGATGGCCTTCGTCTACCTCCCGCCAGTCACTGTTGACGATCTTTCTCGAACCGCCAGCGACCACCGGCCCAGACCCTGCCTCCGTCGCCCCGCCCTTCCCTCGACCTCACACCACCGCCGTGCTTGGCAGCGTCCCCAGGCTATCCCTTTAATCCCGGCTGACCTCTAGTCTCCAGATCGGGCGCCAGTAGATCTAGGCCGCACATGCCCCTAAGATAAACACCAAGGCGCTGCTTCCCCGGTGTAATAGGCGTACTAGCGCCTATTACGCTGGGGAATGCTTCCGTTAATTAGGAATCAACTGGCCAGAAATTGAAATTTAGGGGGGCGACGAACCTCTAGCTAAGGTGACATAGTATATGAGGAGAAACCTTGTGCATCGCGAGTTACTAGGAACATCTAGTATGAATAAGAAGCGGTCAACTAGTGTCTTCTGTGGGATGAATACCGTGCAAGCAGACACGTAAGATTTGCACGAATAAGGGAAGAGGAGTACCCGTATCGGTTGCTAGTGTGGTGTCGATATGTCGCAGCGATCTTCTTGTTTTCCCCGGGGGAACCGATGTTTTGGAGAGCCGTTGTTACTTGGACAAACCCATGGCCAAATTGTTGACTGTGTTGCCGTGGCCGTATATCGGCGGAGGGGAAGTAGATCCGAGGCGGCAAAGGACGACGTAGCAGGAACAACTCCGGTGCGATGGACGATGGCGAAGTTGGAGCGGCAACAGTGAGGCGCAGGACGGCGTGGTTGAACTGGCTCGGGTACGGACTGCTCGGCCTCGGCTTCAACTACTAGCCGTGGAGAGTGTTGCGGTTGAGGTTGCGGTGGACGCCGACGTCGGGGTATCGGCTTTGGCATGATGGAGGAGGGCAACGGTTGATGGGTGGGATGGGGTGGCGGATGGAGGACGCCGGGGTTTCGTGGCTGGTGGAGAGGTAGTTTTGGCACCCACGGAGTACGAATGGGGAATCAGACGGGTGGGGGGGGACCATGTTTTGGTCTGGGACGCGCTTGTTTTTGGCTTTTTTGAACAGAAGATGGGACGCGCTTGTTTGAAATTTTGGGAAAGTACAAACTTTGCCCCCCTCTTAAATTTCGGACCTACTGCGGGTCGGGGGTAGGATGGTAATCCCGGGTGTCCCAAATAGTGGGCGGGAGTGATTTCGGCCACGCGCATGTGTGCTTAGGCGGCCATTATGTATGAATGTTTTTCGAAGGCGGTTGTGTGGCGTCTAGATGAAGCTACAAACCTACCCCGGTTTAGACCTTTGGATGTCGGGCCAGTAGGTTTCACGGGTAGGAGTTATTAGAAAAGTAATTTCCTTGTACTACCAAACATTGGTCTCACGCACCCTCAAAAAAAAACATTGGTCTCACGTGGTTTCAGGCGAGTAGAGGCTCTTTCGGCGCTTCGTTCGAAATTTTGAAACACAAGCATTCACGTTTAGAGTACTCTTGAACTATGAGGATTGACCTAAATAGACAACGTTATATTTGTCCTTGTATGTTTGAAAACCTCATTAAATTATCCGCTTCTTTTTGAAATTTTAACACTTGAAAATCCTGTAACTACGATTATTTTGGAATGGAGGAGCTAAATTTGAATCTATTTTGTACACGACTACATATGCTATTATGTACAAAATCAGAGCAAAGATTGGTGCCCCCATAATTTAGGTATGGTTTACAAATGCCATGATATCAAATTCAAATAATTGAATGGACTTCATGTTGAATTCAATTTTTTTAAACCACCTTAAGTTGAATTCAAATGTATGCTAGTTCATAGGTAGCTATTTATAATGTCCATTGTGTAACTTTCGTATGTATAATATGATTTACACACACAACATGAATTATACTCACGTTTATATTCGATTGCTAAAGCGATGCATTGTCTGGAGTTCAAAAATACTAACTATGTGGATCAATTGTGTCGAATAATAACATAGACATGCTCAAATTCGATAGAATCTAGATGTCTGATGGATCAATGACCGCTCCTTACACGAATTGCAAATATCATGATCCCATCCTAATATTTGGATACAATTTATATCTTTAATCAATGTGTAGAGCAGTCTTTTACGTGTAGTTTCACTCTCCATCGGTGGTCTCTCACACATGCTCACACACTCTCTCCCGAGGTGTCTTTCTCGCACACATGCTCTAGATATAACCCTCCCTCCCTCTCGTAACCATTTACAACTGTTTTCACTAACCTTTATCACAAGCACTCTTCCTCTCGCAAACATACGCACGCACAATCCTCATCGACCCTTTCTATATACATGGACCTGCCTACGCATCTCATGTACGCACATTATCTTTACGTCTGTCTCTCACGCATTGTCTCACACCTCTCTTCCTAATCGACGAGTATGATTCTAGCAGAGCATTCTGTAGGATGCCCCTTAAAGTTAGGTTGGATGAATAGTAATATCAGAGATAAAGGGGTTACCTTAGTCTGAGCACCTAGGGTTACAAATCCTAGCCGGCTTTGTCAGTGGACACAGAGTTCTTCACGATTCTGCTATCTTTGTCTTGTACGACTAGTCATCCATGGGTCTTCCTAAATGCATCACGGGCCGACCAATGTGGCGCAGGATGGAACAGAACGAAGGGCCTCACGTCGACCCACCGGACCTCATGCGGTGACACACCCTCTGCCCCCACATCTCATTATCTTCTCACACCCACACATACCAACACAAACACCACACACACAGAAAAATTCTCCTGGTGCCTCTATTCCCTCCCCCCTTGCGTATACACACTCAAGGGAATGGAACCTCTTGTCATGACGTCATATTCGTCTCTCTCTCTCTCTCTCTAGACCACTCTCATTTCTCGTTCTATCTCTCCCACACACCCCCGTCGGCCCCTCTATCCATGCCTCTCTCGAATACATAATACACACACATACCTCTCTAGGCCCCGCCAAATGCATCAACTACACATTCACACATGTTACATCACATGCCCCATTGATCTAAAAAGCCCTCTCTTCATGTTTATTTCGCATACAACATTCCTTTTGAATAAAGTGTGGCAAAAAAATTATTTTAGAGTTTCTACATATATACAACATTACAAAGTTATATGGAGGAGTACGAACGCTAATTTGCATTGCATGGTGCACACAATGATATTTATTCCGCACTGTGAATTTGAATATTTTTATACTATATACAAAGTTAGTCACAATAAAGAGAAACAAAGAGCATCTCTCTCTCCATTGCATACCCCCCTGTATGCCCCTTTCACGTATGCACACAAAACTATCTCCAGGTCCTCTAAAAGTAAGCCCCCAGAAAATTCATGCATGTTTCATCTTTCTCTTGCGATATATGCAATGATGATCATTGGATTTGAAGCGAAAGCATGATACGTACATTGGACTTTAGAGTCCACTCATTACGGTCACCATTTATGTTTAGTGGTTATTATACAGTCACGGGCTCACCATACAACTCTGTATTTGCTCATGACATGACTAGTTGACCAGTTAAACGCTCCACATGGCACCTCTAGTGTTGCATCACATTATCTCACTACCATCGTGCCCACCTGTCGACTTGTATCTACTCTACATCTACACTCTTATAAAATACATAAAATACACTCTTATAAAAAACAGAGTTGGTGATGATGGTGTGCCTGCCATCCTGCAATATAGGCCGTCCGATTTATATCTGACAGATAGGAAAGAAACTATGGCAATTTTGCAAAAAGGTACCCACACACCTCTCCACATTTGCAAATAAGGCCTTCCCTCGTTCATCCTTTTCTCTCACAAGATAAACAAGTCATACAAATGCATCTTGATGTTACGTGCAACGCACGGGCATCTTGCTAGTAAGAATGAAAACAAACGACAAAAAAATATTTCGATGGTGGTTCGAAGTCATGACTGCGGTCACATCGGACAAGGTGGCCTTGTATTGGTATGCTGAGCCGTATGTTTTAACACACAGGAGCTGGTGTGGTGATTATACACACACGCACGCATGCACACGAACTACATCCACGCAACACTCACACAAACACATGCACCCACGCACACACGCAACACTCACACGTACACACGCAGCCACGCATGCATGCAATACTCACATGCACACACACACACGCATGCATGCACACACCAGTACACCACACGACCAACACACACTCTCACGCTCAAGTGCTCAACCTACACGTGCATGCGCACACATCAGGCCCTGACAGACACATACACAACCAGGTGATTCCCGCGCACGGGTTGGAGCCTTGTCGCGCCTGCGTAAACTTGTGTTTATCTGACCTTTTCATATGCGAACTGACAGGTGGGACCCACAAGGAACATGGTAAATTTAACTAGTCAACATGGCGCCACGCAAACTATTTGGCCGGTCAATAGAGTGCAATCCGATGCTGAACTGTGAGCAAGTGACCGTATAATGACCACAAAACGTATATAGTGACCGTAATCAGCTCATTCTAAAGTTCGGTGACTGTATTACGCTTTTCTCTCTGTAGGCCCTCCAAAACTACATCTCTACACGTTCTCGCATGTTACATCTAACAACTATGCAATACAACACTACTACTACACTCTAACACAATAAATCATATGTGTTTTTAGTTTTACTAGATATCATATTGTTACTTATAATTATTCAGTTTGCATACATTAAAATTGCCTTTGAAATGTATGGCCAGTATCATCTACCGCGCGGGAAAAATCCCGCCCTTTCCTGTTTAATCGGGTTTGTATCGATGGATCATGCGAAACAACAAAACTATAGTACTATACAGTACAAGTGACAGTTCACTGGGCCGTCGTGTCGTCTACTCCTCCATCGTAAGAGTGGAGCGCTCGCTTTCATAAATCTTCTAGTCCCTTTTGCCGACATCTGGGACATCAAGCTACCGGGTCCACGTGCCATACCGGAATACAGTGCAGAGCAGCCGGGGTGAAGCACCCTAGTCATGGCGCCGGCGTAGTAATGAGCAATGAGGCGTCAAATCACAAAGCTGCACCTTTCCCGCAGTTAAGTTGGAGGGACGAAGTAATAATGCTAAAAAAAGAAGTTGGAGGGACGAAGCAACCATCATTTCACTCGGTGCTGAATCCGCTTCTCCCTCATCTTCTTCAACTTAACCATGTGTTGCTTCTGCCGTTGTTCTGCC
Source organism: Triticum aestivum (assembly GCF_018294505.1). Classification (NCBI taxonomy): domain Eukaryota; kingdom Viridiplantae; phylum Streptophyta; class Magnoliopsida; order Poales; family Poaceae; genus Triticum; species Triticum aestivum. The sequence continues at coordinate 451,328,952 of NC_057795.1, read as the reverse complement.
TCATGTGGGATGCAGATCGGCTTGGTAAAGCACTGACACGTGGGACCACATGTTAGCAAACTGCCAGGACAACGTACTCCGAAAATAAGAAGCCTAATCCTAGACTTACAAAGGGCTACGTAGCTACTATGTATACTTTCCATAATCTATATATGCCCCCCTGATTTTCAGGTGGGGTGGGCCTAATCATCTCCTTTAATCCAATCAAATAGTCCCACATCACATCAGTTTGTAACTTTATGTAAACCATTACGTGGATGTACCATTGCTCAAATAAGAAACCTCCCCCGCCATCCGCGCGGCAAAATCACCTCCTTTTTACTAATCTTGATTCTATAATTTTTTAGATCAATATAATTGAGATTTGTATAGATAGCACACAGGAGCAAAACCAAGTGGTATGGTTAAGGGCATCCACAATGTGTAGCCAAATGTGAAAATAGATTTTGGCATTGTGGGAACCATTATGGACGGTGTTGCCAAAGCCAAAAAGATGGAACCGAAGCTCCCTGATTGATTGATTGAAGGAATAGAAAAATGCAACGTCTCTCCTCTTTCTCCCATGCTTGGATGCATGTAGTACAGTATAGAGCATAGAGTCTACTCCCCTGTCCCTTCTATCACAAATCACAAAGCAGTGAGGCGTCAAATCACAAAAGCATGGACGAAGCAACCATCATTTCACTCTTCGCTGACTCCACTTCTCCATCGTCTTCTTCGAGAAACCATCTCACAGCACTAGTACTCCTAGTAGTACTAGTAAAGGACTTCCTGGATGAAAATAAGGCGGTTGTCTCGGCTTGCAGGCGGCACTTGCGAATGACTTACCGTGGTCTCCCTCAATGGTGTTCTCCGTCGAACGCACTTCGCCAAACCACAAAAAAAGATATCGTCGATGTCACTGCAATGGGGAAGGAAGTCAAATATAGTTACAGCCTCCATTTTTTTGTACACAAGTCCAGTATATCAAAATTACAATTTGCAAAGGGCCACTAACACTACTCGAGGCAAAATTGATGGGGTTAGCAACCAAGAACATTAATATCCCCTGCATGCATGCGGAAGTGAGAAGGTTGGTTTGCATGGCGCTGCATTAATCAAGCGATGAGGAGTGAGATGGTTAGCTCTTTGGTCTTTGGAGAAAAAAATACACATTAATTGACACGTGAAACGAGGATTTGTATCGATTAAATCCCGCGAAGGAAAACCCCGCCTTTCATTTTTAACACTAGTACTCCTAGTACGTACGTACTTATCCTGTTTGGGTCTAGGCCTTGCATTGCCAAACTTCGCCACACATTTTTGCCAAGCTTGCCTAAAGTTTTCAAAATGAGAAGGAGGTACACTTGCGCACGGCTGTCGCGGTCGCACCGCACCCTCACACGGTCGCTCTTGCACGCCGCGGTCGCATCGCACCCTCACACAGTCGCTCCTGCATGCCGCAAACCCAACCAAGGGAACACACCCTCACTAACACGTGCTGTCACATGTGAACAAACCAAACTCAGCCATCCTATCGCTGACACATAATTTTCATTCATAGAGTATGCTTATCCAACCGCATGTTGGGGAGTATCCGTACGACCCGTGCAGTGGTCTGTTGGGGAAGAGGAAGAGGTGAGGAAGAAGGAAAGAAGGGTTAGGAGACGTAGGATATTCATCCAACCGCCTGAAATGGTAGACTGACCCAAGTCAGGCGACTTGCATAACAAATATATGTTTTTACACAACAAAAGATCCATAAAAACAACAACATAAAGAAAAACTATCACTGATCGCAGAAAGAGACGGCCTCGTCGTCTTTGGCTGCCGGCGCGAACCAGCCGTCGCTGCCAATGTGTGTCTCCGCACCGTGGTCGTCCTCAGCCCCCAGCTAATCGTTCAAGCGGAGTGTGCGGACGCTCTGCGCAGATGAGAGCACAACCCGGTTCAAGTCGAGGACGTCTGGTTCCGCCTGCAAGAGGGCCTCGATGGCAACGGCATCCGCGCGCTCCATGTCGAGTCGAGCCTCCGCCATCCGGTTCAAGTCCAGGACGTCCGGTTCTGCCTGCAGGAGGGTGTCGATGAGAGCGGCATCCGCGCGCTCCGCGTCGAGTCGAGCCTCCACCGCCCGGTTCAAGTCCAGGACATCCGGTTCCGCCTGCAGGAGGGCGTCGATGAGAGCGGCATCCGCGTGCTCTGCATCTATTCGAGCCTCTGCCGCCCGGTTCAAGTCCAGGACGTCCGATTCCGCTTGCAGGAGGGCCTCGATGGCAGCGGCATCCGCGCGCTCCGCCTCAAGTTGAGCCTCCGCCGCCCGGTTCACATCCACGACATCCGATTCCGCCTGCAGGAGAGTCGATGGCAGCGGCATGCGCGCGCTCCGCGTCGAGTTGAGCCTCTGCCTCCCGGTCCTCCTTTAGTATCGCCATGTTGAACCGCTGGTCCGCCTGCACCATGGGGGACTCGGACACCGGCACAAAGTCGATGTCCATCGTCTCATACCCATCGGGGGCCTTCTGCGCCGCGACCTCCGCCATGAACATTGGATCGGCTTCCTCCTCTTTGTAGCTTGGCTCCAGAGAACTCGGGGATTGGCCTGCCGCAAAGCAAGCTTGGGAATGGAAGTCTGTGGCGCCGACCGCCGCCGCGAATTCTGCGCGGCGCTTCGGCGTCAGCATCTTGTAGTAAGTGATTTTGCGGCGCACCATGGCTTTCCAGCGAACTAGGGGACGCTTGATGCGGGCTAGGGGATCGAAAGGTGGGGGAATGGGCTGGAGATTTGGTGTGGTTTTAGGGCAGTGGCTGGCGTAGGCCGAGCAGCGAAGGTTCTGGTGTGAATAGTGGTTCCGGTGACGACTGGTCAATCGGGTTTGACTGTACATCGCTCTTGTCGCGTTCGCGTTGCAGCCCGGCACGCTAGACCCTCCACGTCGCTCATCGAATGGAACGCACTTCGTCTTGTGGGACTGCAGTTGAGAGCAAACCGACGTACCTCCCCCTCCCCCGCCCGCCTCATTTATTATACCACCACTCCCTCTGTTTTATGCGGAGTAAATAAAAACAGAGGGAGTATACTATGGATGAGGATCCCCTGACGTGGCCGAACCCATTAAGTAACTGACATGCGGGGCCTAGCAAGCATGGGGTCTGCCAGTAAGTGACCGAAAGGGAGGGTAAGGCAGGGATACCTACGTCAGAGGATCCACTTCCACTATACTACTTTGGCCAAATGTTAGAGTAATAATATATGACATGCAACTTACACAAATGTTAGAGTAATAATATATGACATGCAACTTACACAAAGCATACAGGGTCTAATGCGTTTTTCGAGGCTAACTTTGACCGAATGGTAATAATATATGACATGCAACTTACACAAAGCATACGGTCAAATTCGTATGTGAAAGGAGTTTCCAATGATATAATTTTCACATTATACATCTCATGTACTATTAATCTTGTCAATAGTCAAATTGGAAACCATCTCGAGTACAAATCTAGGAGTACGTACGAATCTAACAATATTGATTGGGCGTTGTTGAATGTTGATACCTTTTTGATCAAAGTAGAGATACTTTGACTACACATAAAACCTATATGTAAACTAGAAAGGATAGGAGGGAGTATATTTTATGTTCAAAAACGAAATGAACATTGAATACCCTTTATATATGATTTGCGGATGCTATGATCATCGGTTCAAAATTTTGAATCCGCCTTAGGTATCACGTGCCCCCACTCGTTCCCTCTCGATTTCATCTCGGGGTCCGGAGATCTATTGAAAGAGGACTATGGTGGGTACATGCGAATGATACTCGGCGGAATGTTCAAATGAGGCATGCGGGAGGATGGACTCGACTGGAGGGCGACATGATCGATGGAGAAGAGGGTTGGAGAGGAATGAGAAATAAGCAAACGCCACATGATTATACTTGAACAACTCAAATAGACAACAAGTTGTCTCGCTTGGCCTACATAGTGAAAGGCCTAATGCGCAACGCGGAGCACTGACGCTCGAATATGGCCGGGAAAATAGGGAAACCGACATGTGGGGCACACCCGTCGGGACGACGTAGCGCAGACTAGTCCAATGGAGGAGCTGGCCCACGACCTCCTCGCCACTTACAACCGTTCATGTGGGTCGTTGGGGCCAACAACGGGGCGCAGCTCCAGCACCGCCTCTGGACACGACGACCGCGATGAGCGACACACTCATATCGTTGCTAGACACGGTCAGTTTGAGTGTGCCAAGGGTGGTGTTTGGTTTGTGCCCAAGGTTGCCCTATCAAAGCATTGGGTAGCAAAAAATTTGGTTGAGGTATTGGTTGCCCATGATTTGGCTGACATTGGCAAGAAAAATGAACTAGAGTTGGCTAGAGTTCATTGGCATGCCAAAGAAATGGCAACCATCCAAACAAAGACCAATCTTTGGGTCATGACCAAAATTTTGGTTGAGGTATTGGTTGCTCATAATTTGGATGACATTGGCAAGAAAAATGAACTAGAGTTGGCTAGAGTTCATTGGCATGCCAAAAAAATGGCAACCATCCAAACAAAGACCAATCTTTGGGTCATGACCAAAATTTTGGTAAGGTGCACTTTGGCCACAATCCAAACACACTCCAACACCCGGCTCGTCGAGGATGCACGGGGCGCCGCAACGCGTCCACGGAGTGGTGTAGTGCGGCCAACTGCATCCTCTGGACCTGAGACCATGCCGGGTCGTCTTGCTTTTTCAATGACATGCGGGGATCGCATGTGAGCAAAGGGTATCTCCAACGTTGCCACGACCGCAGCTGACTACCCTGGCACACCAAAACCCTCGTCCCTCGCGCCGTCGTGCGGTGCGTTCCCAGCTGGCGCCAGCTGCCCGCATTCATGCCGTCCGTTCGTATGTCGTCGTTAAGAGGGTCGGTGCCCGAGGAACCAACTCCGGTGACTTAATGACGCACCCGGACGCTTGGCCTCACCAGAATGCGCTACTTAAGGCGGCAATGCCCAGCTAACCTCCACACCATAGCGCATCGTACTCCTACCTGGCACCACATCCGCCATGACCGTAAGTGCGAACGCTTTGCGGAAGAGCTCATCTTTAGGGATGAAGCTCGAGGTCGCCGCCCTCACTCAAGTCGCCTCTCGCAACGCAATAGCGGCGTAGCCGGACGCGGATGCGGCCGCACAAGCGGTGGCCACGCTGGCGGCCGATGACGGGAGCACCGTCAGCCACGCGTCCTACTTGCCGCTGTCCAACGTCCGGCACCGCCGAGGTCGGGGACTCCTCCGAGGATGAGTAGGCCATGGGAGGTGGCAGGGCATGGTGTGCCAACTGGCCGGTCGGTATCCCGTGTTCTACTCTTCCTCGCCGGAGACCGCACCTTCACTTCACGGGTCTTGAACCCCTCCCCCATACATATAGATCGCAGATGGAGGACGTCGGTCGCTGTCGTAGAATAGGTTTAGGGTCGGGTTTCTTTTATTTTTCTGTCCTATAAAAGTTCGAAATGTAACTAAAATCTGCCGTGTTTGCATTAATCTCGGCCGATGTATATGAACTTTCACAATAATATATATATTGTAGGAGTACTAGCAAGATGCCCGTGCATTGCACGGAAGATCAAGATCTTGTGGGAGAAAAGGATGAACGAGGGAAAGCCTTATCTGCAAATGTGGAGAGGAGTGCGAGTAAATTGTCATAGTTTCCTTCCTATCCGTTAGATATAGATCAGACGGCCTATATTGCAGGATGACAGGCACACCATCATCACCAACTCTGCTTTTTATTGAAACGAGACAAATCTAACATGCGAAGTAAAATAAACACATAGGGTCTATACATACACAAATTATCTTAGGTACTCCAATAGTACGTCCACTACACATTCACGCATTTCACATCTTTCTACATCTATGGGAACCTACGAAAGGGTTAATGTAAATTGCCTCTCTCTCTCCTCCCCTGATTTTCATGGTGGGGGCCCCTCCCTCCCCCCAATCTACAATCAACAGCTCACACGTTTCACATTACATTAATTACGTAACTGGTATTACGTAGGTGTAGCATTACTCGTCCTAAAAAACCCAACTAAGCCAACCTCCCAGCATATCACGCGGGAAAAGACCCGGTCGCGCCGTTTTAGTCGGGATTACCGGATTACTAGTAGTAGTATCGATGGATCGCGCGAAGCAACAATTTTTTTTGAGGGGGCGAAGCACTTAGTTTAAAAGGAAAAAAGGCGGTACACTCACAGCACTCCTGTCACGGTCGCATTGCACCCCACACACGTTCGGTCCTGCACACGGCTCACGCAAACAGAACGATCTTCGGCTTGCCTCTTCACTGACATGTGGGACTGCACTTGGAGAAACCGACCATGCACCAAACTCCCCCGCCCACCGCGTGAAAATCCTCCCCCCCACACCCAAAAATTCCCCCCAAATCCGATTCAACCGCCCTTCGGCCAACTAGCCAATAATATTCCCCAAACCCCGCTCCCCCCTGTCCCCCTCCACTCCATTCGCTCCGCCAAAGCTGCCCTCCCTGCCGCGCCGATCCGTCAGCGCCGCGGTACAGCGATCCTCTCGCTCCCACAGTACACTCTCGTAGACTGCCATCCTCTAGCCGCGCCGCCACCTCTGGCTACGTTCTTGTGGAGGCGCATGGCGGTCAGCGCCGCCACCGCTAGCGACGTTCGTGTGGAGATGCACGACGGTCAACTTATCCCACGATACGCGCATTCTAGACTGAGGCCCCGTTCATGTCGGTGTAGCGTTGAATGTTAGCTGATAGACGCTGTTAATCTCACTGTTTGCCGAAGTAGTTTACTGTCAATATGCTTTGCTTAAGAAGCTTCCTCGCCCTGTTCTGCACTCAATCTACTTAGCTGAGATGGCATGCCAAGGCCGATTAGTTGCTAAAATATCCTGCCATATATTTATTGTGACGTAGATTGCCATGGTCTAGTAGCCAATCTGTTAGGTGAAATAGCTCTACACCGTTTTATACTTGATCTTTGTTGCTGCGATGGCCTTCGGTAGTTCGATGGTTGTGTGCTCGGCCTCATTGACTGCTGAAACAGCCTGCCATAATTTAGCACTCAAATCTGTTTGCTGAATTAGCTTTACATATATTTCATTACTTAGATCTGCTCATCCAAATATCTCGCCATAGCTTTAGACATCGACCTAGGTATTTTTTTCTGGACTTCATAAAAAAACATATATGTTTTTCCTGTAATATCTTGTAGAAGAACTAATTTGTATGTCTAACAGATGGACATGACTTGGATAACTTCTGCTTGAAGATTCTCCGCTGCATATGTCGAGGGGGTTGAAAACTTCATGAACTTTATCAGAGCTGAGTACGGTGGTCCGAAATCAGATGTGCTCTGCCCGTGTAGCAGTTGTATGAATTCAGTTACAAGACCCCAGTCAACTGTGCAAAATCATCTACACTTGTATGGGATGTCGGTCACATATACTAGGTGGGTTCATCATGGTGAAGCTGTGAATGTCAATGTTATTGACTACGTGGAAGCAGAAGATCACCATCTTGATATGCCTGATGCTCAGGTGGAAGAGGAGGAGGAGGTGGTGGTGGCGGAGCCAGTGAGTTTGACCAACATTGAAACAATGCTACGAAATGCTCGTGCATTCCGTGAACTTTCACCTGCAGAAGAAAAATGGTGGGCCCGCATGTTAGAACAATGCAACATTGCTGTCACCCAGGAAATAAGCTGTCAGTATTCTCAGCTATGGTCACCTTTCTTCAGGTGAAGACATCTGAGCGGATGACCAACAAATCATTCGATGCGATGTTGGCTGCTTTTCGCAAATCTTTCCCAGATGCATCTGAGCTGCCACACACCTACAGTAAAATGAAGAATTTCCTTCGTGCAGTTGGAATTGGATATGATATGATCCATGTTTGTAAGAATAATTGTGTTCTGTTCCGAAAGGATTATGCCAACTTAAGTGAAAGCCCGAAATGCAAATCATCAAGATGGAAAGATGGCGATGTTGTGAAGAGGATTCCTCATAATGTTCTTAGACATTTTCCAATTACACTGTGGCATTCTAGGAACCAGGAGTATAGAGATCAGAATGTAATGAGCCATCCATCTCATGGTAGTGAGTGGAAAAGCTTCAATGATAAACACAAAGAGTTTGTTGCTGACCCGAGAAACATTAGACTTGGCTTAGCTTCAGATGGATTTAACCCATTTGGCCACCAGAGTGCCACATATAGCATGTGGCCAGTGCTTGTTATCCCTTTGAACATGCCTCCAAATGTCTGCACCAAAGAATCAAACTACATGATGGCCTTGCTCATCCCAGGTCCAAAAAGTCCTGGAAATGATTTTGATTTGTTCATGGAGCCTCTTGTGGAGGAACTTCAACAACTATGGAAGGGTGTTCTCACTCGAGACCTATATAGCAGCCCACCAACTGATTTGTTTCTGCGTGCTGTTGTAATTTGGTGCATCCATGATTATCCGGCTTTGGGAACTATGTCAGGGCGAACGACACATGGTTACAATGCATGTGTTCACTGTGACAGGAATCCGCTGTCATACGCAATACTTAGCAAGATCTGTTACATTGGACACCACCGTTTCCTTGCCAAGGACAAGCCACATCCTAGAAAATACCGAAGACATGTGTTCAATGCAAAGCATTAAAACCGTGATGCGCCAAAGAGGCCCACCACCGATGAGTTGCAAGTGGAATTAGAGAAGGTCAGACATATTACACCAGGAAACCATCCTGGTAATGGTAGCGGGAAAAGGAAGCGTGGCACGGTAGAAGAGAGATTATTGTTTACCCGCAAGTCCACGTTGTGGGACTTGGAGTATTGGAAAGATTTGGATCTGCGGCATAATCTTGATGTGATGCACATCGAGAAAAATATATGTGACAGCATTATCAGCACACTTCTTAACATTGAAGGCAAGACGAAAGATACCTTAAAATCTAGGATTGATTTGACACACCTGGGTATCAGAAAGGATTTGCAGGTGCAAGATGAAGGTAAACCACGGGATATGGCACCAGCTGTGTACGTCTTGGACAAGGTAAAAAGAAAAGAATTCTGCGAGGTCCTGTCATGTGTGAGATTCCCACATGGATTTTCTTCCAACCCTGAAAGGAGAGTCAGTGCAGATGGAAACAAGGTACAAGGGTTGAAAACTCATGACTGCCACGTCCTACTTCAAAGGGTTTTACCTGTTATCCTTAGAGGATTGGGCCGCCCTGACTTATACAGAGCAATTGCAGAGTTGGGACAATTCTTCAGGGAACTCTGCAGTAGAAATATCAGGATAGATGCTTTGGAGCGTCTTAGAGACAAGATACCAACTATCCTATGCGACCTTGAGAAGATATATCCTCCAGCCTTCTTTGATGTGATGGTGCATTTGGCTGTTCATCTACCTGATGAGGCACTACTTAGAGGTCCAGTACAGTATGGCTGGATGTACCCTATTGAAAGGCGGCTAGGCACTTTCAAGGGCTATGTTAGGAACAGAGACAGACCCGAGGGTTCCATTGCAGAGGCCTACATTGCTACAGAAGCGTTGACATTCTGCTCAAAATACATTGAAACAGCTAATCAGCTTAGCAAAGAGGTGGGTGAAAGACAATCCCGGGCTCAATGTTTTCGATTATTCTGTTCGAGTTACAGGGAAGAGTCGACAACAGGACACACCTAAAGATTTGGACAAAATGGTTTGGTACGTGTTGAATAACCGTCCTGAGATAGTACCTTATATCAAGTAAGTGCAGTACTGCAGCTTATACATCATAATCTACTAAACTTGCAGCACATTATTATATATTTAGATGTTTGACGCTATCACTATGTTGTGCAGCATCTACAAAGAGGAGTTACTGCCGCAAAATCCAAGAAACATTGACAAACTGGTTATGGCAGGATTTGCGAAATGGTTCAAGAACCATGTAAGCTTTTGAAGTGCACTGTCAGTTTTTTTAATATATTGAGTACATAAGATGATCAGCTTGTCTATTTTCTAACCATAGGTTAAGAAGATGCGGGAGGATGGGCAGGCAGTTGATGATGCCCTTTACTCACTAGCAATGGGTCCTGATACTCGGGTAAGACATTATGAATCTTGCGTTGTTGGAGATGTGCGCTACAACACCCTTGCACGAGACGAAGGCAGGAAGACACAAAACAGTGCCATCATGAGCACGGATACGTATGACAAAGAGACAACTGAAATGTATGCTAATATAACAGACATTGTTCAGTTGCAGTATATCTCCAGTTTCGAGGATCATTGGTGTGTGGTTCTGTTGTGCTGTCGTTAGTATAACCTGTTTTCCAGGATCGCAAAACCCAGAGCTGATGATTATTTCAAATCCATCAATGTCAAGGCGGCATACCAGACCAACGAGCCTTTTATTTTGGCAAATCAAGCAACACATATGTTTTTCTTGGAAGACACATTTGCACATAATGACTAGAGAGTATTGCAAAGGTTTGAGCAGAGGAATTTGTTTAATGAAGTTGCACAACAAGATGATGCTTACACTGCTCCTGATGTACAAGATAACACAGATGTTCCTAATATCTTTGAGAACCATCACGTCAATGATGCCGGCGAAAAGATTGCCTGTCGTGCCGTGGACATACAAGAGTTGATCAAGAAGAAGCCAACGTTCGAGGACGTTGAGGACGAAGAAGAAGATGACACTGTGGGGAATTACAATTCAGACTGATACACATGGCGAAGATGTTGACGCTGCTGCTGCGGATGATGATTACATTGCTTTTGTCGTATTTGCCTGTCAGAAGACATTTTTTTATCTACGTGAAATTGTGTTTGCTATGACAACTGAAACCTGATGAACATGTTGTTTAGTATTTTGCTGTGAGAACATCACTTGTTATGTATGCTGATTTGTGTTTGGTGATTGTATGACAAGTAAAACATGATGACATTGTTGTGTAGTTGTACTCATATTTGGCTGTGAAACTTGAATTTGATGACATAGTTTGCTGTTGGACTGCAATTTGCTCGACGTCTTCGAATGAGAACGAAGCTGACCCAACAAGGCCTCTGCTATTTATTTATTTATATGAGCAAAAGGGGATACCCCCTGATTTCTGTTAATAGAAATCATTAGATGTCCACAACACTATGCCCAGCCTGCTACACAGGTTTCATTCATTACTAGTTTCAGCAAAGTGCTCATGTCGTAGCCACTGAATACATCACGAGTGCTACATACACTACAAATAAAGAGACAATCATCCTACAGAGCACATAGATTTTGCCCATTATCTTTACAAGCTCTTTCATCTCCTCATTGCTGTCAAGGCCATTCAGCAGCTGTTGCTTGGCCATGATCAAAGGAACTGCATCTTTAACCTTCTGCTCTGCATCTTCCTCTTCTGCCGTTCCTTCAGTTACTTGTCCAACACCCCAACCTGCTGGTATTGGGATTCCTCGGCTAACCAAATAATCAGCGTAGTTGCATTCCCCCACATCAGCAACTTCCGAGAAATACAAATCACACGAATCTTCCCTTTTCTGCACGAATCAAATTGGAAGATCATCAACCAAACTATTAAAAAAATCAGCAACTGAAAGCAGCAGAACAACACTTAAACATATTATTACCGCATGATTCGGGCATTTGTAGAAGACTCGGTCAGGGTTGTGGATTGTGGATGAGACGCGACGGATGACTCTGCGTGATTTGCAGTAGTGGCACCGCACCAACGGCAGCGGATTGCGATGAGCAATCGGCTGTGGTGCGCGTGTCGGCGGGGGTGTGATGAGACCCACAGGCGATGGTACGGGTGGCGACTTGGCGCATATCTAGTTGTTGCCTGCTAAAGAGCAGGTGGACGAGCAGCCAACAGACATGGTTGCTGCGGCCAGAGCTTCTGATGCTAGGCAGAGTAAGTAGAGAAGAGGAGAAGCGAACGGTGGATATGTCAGTTTCATTACTTGCAGAGTAGCATAGCACCATATATAGAATATAGCCATAGTCTAGGTTTGGATTTGAACCAGCTATAGGAGCACGTCTTTCTTTTTTCTAAAACTCGACAACGTCTCTTTACTGGTACACTAGCTTGTTCTGTACGCCTTCCCAAGTCTTTGATTTTCTTTCCCTTTTTTTGCGAGGAAGGAAGGAGGACAAAATTGAGAGTTCCTCGGACTCGAACCCAAGACCTCTTGGTTGAAAACCAAGGGTGCTAGTCACTTATGTGGCGAACGTTCCCTGTGAGGAGGACGGCAGACGAACGCATTTTCCTCGCTGTTTTCTTCCTATATATAAAAAAGTATGCTACTTGGTGTCCGCTTAGTCAAAAAACGATTGTGCGGGACGGAGAAGGGTATCAACTGGGTTGTGCAGGACCCATGGCCCGTATAGCCCAGGCTTTTATTTCATATGTTTAGCACATGACCAGCCCAGTTTGTTTTTTTCCTTTCTGAAAAATGCCTAGCCAGCTATTTTGTTTTTTGCAGAATAACCAACATAGGCCTACTTTCTTTTCTACGCCCTGCTGGGCTGGAAATCTTTCAAGACGAGGAGGGATGCATTTTGCCCAGAAAATGGGCTATAAGTAATAAGAAATGGGCTGTAAAATGAAAAAAATACAGCAAACATGCAATTAGTTCCAAAATACTGTTTTCTTTCGGATTTTGATATTTTAAATTTCATTGTTTTTGTGCGGGTAAAATTTCATTGAATTTAAATTAAGGTATATTTAGATTTAAAATTAATTTGAATCTAGCTAGAAATTTCGGGCTGTATGCTGTTCGGGACAGATTTGGAGGCTGACTTGTGGGTCTACTAGGTTGACGCGTACTTTGGCTTTGTCAACTTAGTCCACAAACTATTCTAGCAGCAGTTACCGTTGTATGTTAATCCAACGGCCACGCTGCTTCTTCAATATCTGATCTTCTTATTCCAGCCGCCCAAACCAGCTCCGGTGGGACTGCCTGCTCCCGCCTCCCGTGGCCGGCTGTACCGCCGCACAGGCCGCACCGCCCCACCCTACTTCATTGCTGGCCAGGCCATTCCTCTACTCACCCACAACTCCTGTTATTTTTCGGCGACGGCAGCCGGACCAGTAAACCCTCTCCCCACCGCGTGAGCAACCATGGCCGAGTCTTCCCTGGCTCCGTGTCGTTCCCTTCCTAGGCCTCGCCGTCATCCACCGCCATGGTGCTCTCGGCGCGGCCTAGTCAACGTGGTCAATGAACGATATCCATCGGCTGTGGACTGTACGTGCAAAATAATGATTCCTCCACCTGACAGTTGGGACCCACCGGAAGGGCCTCTATATTTCATGAAAAAACCTTCCCCCCCGCTGATATGTCAGACCCACCAGCTATATCTTCACACGCAAGGAAGTGCCTCCTTATTACGCACAAAAAAATGAATACCCCCTGCTAGCTGGACCCACCATAGTGGGAGGATGACTTGTGGGCCAACTAAGTTGACGGGGACGGAGGGCTTTGTCAACTTAGTCAATATGAACGATTCTAGCTCCAGTGACTGTATGATGTCCATCCAACGGCCGTAGTGCTTCTTCAACCTCTGGTCTTCTTGCTCCAGCCGCCCAAAGCAGCGCCGGTCGTGCCGCATGCTCCTGCCTCCCGTGGCCGGCTGTGCTGCTGCGGAGGCCTCACCACCCCCTACTATTCCCACCGCTGGCCAGGCCCTGCGGCGACGGCAGCCTCACACCGCAGTCGTACCAGTGAACCCTCGTACTCCTCTCCGTGCAGGCTTCCACTGCCGCATCTTCCCCGGCTCCACGTCGTCCCATTCCTAGGCCTCGCCGTCGTCCACCGCCGTGATGCTCTCGGCGCGGCCTGGTCAACGTGGTCAAGGAACGACTTCCATCGGACGTGGACTGTACGTGGAGAGGCTAACACCTGGGTCCATGGCCGCAGCAAGGAAGTGCCTCCTTATTACGCGGAAAATAATGATTCCTCCACCTGACAGCTGGGACCCACCAGATGGGCCACTGTATTTCACGGAAAAAACATTTCCCCCTAACTGATGGGACCCACCAGCTTCATCTTCGCACGCAAGGAAGTGCGTCCGGGCAAAAAAACGATTCGCCCCCTGACTGCTGGGACCCACCTGCTACACCTTCGCACGCAAGGAAGTGCGTCCGGGCAACAAAAAAACTATTCGCCCCCCTGACTGCTGGGACCCACCGGCTACATCTTCGCATGCAAGGAAGTGCGTCCGGGCAAAAAAAATGATTCGCCCCCTGACTGCTGGGACCCACTAGATACATCTTTGCATGCAAGGAAGTGCCTGACAGTCGGGACCCACCTGGTCGAAGCGTACGTAGCGTTGTCATTCTGGTCGCGAACATGTACATACATATATATTGGTGGATGTAGAGGCACACACGTGTCATAGTAGAGGCGTGCACGTAGCATGTACACGTACCTACAACGGCCAGGGTGCAAGAAACAAAATACAGCCACGTATGTGTACATATGGGCGGGGTCTCGAACACCTACTCGCGCATACGTACGGCGAGGGCTCGTGTACATGGCTAGGTCGGAACGGAGAAACAACGTCATCGTCATGTTCATGGGGGGGGGGCGATGGAATGCATCGTGTTCATGGGGAGGCAACGGAATGCGTCGTGTTCATCGAGAGGCAACGGAACGCGTGGGAGCCAACCGGCTGGGTCGGAACGGAATGTGTGGTCTTGTTCATCGGGAGGGCTTGGACGGAACATGCGATGGAAACGAGGCCTGGTGTACCGCAGAAAGGAGGAAACGGCCTTGTGTTCGACCAGCCATGTTTGAAATGGGATCCTGTTCATCGGGAGGGGTCTGGCATACCGCAAAACGGAGGAAACGAACCTCCTACGGTCGAAACGGGGGTCCTGTTGATCGGGAGGGGTGTGGCATACCGCAAAACGGATGAAACAGACCTTCTACGGTCGAAACGGGGGTCCTGTTGATCGGGAGGGGTCTGGCGTACCGCAAAACGGACGAAATGGACCTCCTACGGTCAAAACGGGGGTCCTGTTCATCGGGAGGGGTGTGGCGTACCGCAAAACGGGACTCCACGGGATACTGTTCATCTCCACCGTCGACCTCCTCCAGCCTCCACGGGCTACCATCGACCTCCTCCAGCCTCCACGGGCTCCTGTTCATCCAGCCTCCACCGCGCGCTACTCCACCGGCTACTGTTCAACCACCCCTCCACCGTCTACTGTTCATCCAGCCCTCCACCGTCTACTGTTCATCCAGCCTCCACACCATGGGGTCCTGTTCAACCACCCCTCCACGGGCACCCCTCCACCGTCTACTGTTCATCTAGCCCTCCACACCACGGGGTCTTGTTCATCCAGAGGCAATGCCACCGCTCATTGTTCATCCACCCCCCCGCAACGCTCACTGTTCATCCCAGAGGAAGCACGATCGGCTTCAGTTAGCAGTAGTAGCGAAGGAATCGCTCGATCGGGTTTAGTTAACAGCCTTCGATCGATCGCTCGGGTTCAGTAACGCGTAGCCTGCAGTGCAATTGCTCGGGTTTAGTTAGATCCCAACGCCTCGCTCGGGTTCAGTTAGAGCCAGCGCCTCACACACACACGCGTACATGTACGAGAGAAATGCGCATCGCTCGGCCCCGACCTCCCACCGTAACCGGCAACTCCTCGAAATTTTCCTCGCCCTCTCTTCTACCACGGTTTTTTCTGCCATGGATGGCCCAAAGAATGTCATGCAGCTGCATCTCCGGCCCGCCCAGGATGAAAAGCCCATTTTCTGTCATGATTTTTTGTCATAGAAGTAGGAGCCCACCACATCTATGATGATACCGGGTTTTGTCACAATTATCGTCATAGAAGTGTCATATGTATGACAGAAAAAAATTTCGTTCGGCCCAAAATGTCACGGATGTGTTTTTTTTTGTAGTGTTGATCGATCGATAGAGTGATATTCATTGTTGAAACTTGAGCTCTACTTACGGTGTTGTATGTTGATAGAATCTTTCTCTTTGTGCCCCTGAGTTGCTTTTTCAACATCTATAGCATGACTGCCATGGTTTCGCTGCGCACTGGCTTTCCAATGTTGAAGATTGGTGCCATGTGGCTGACTGTTACTGTTATCGTCTCTGTATTTATTAAGATCTCGTGCCTGCAACATATATATATATATATATATATAGGTATACATATAAAATGTTTAAGGTAGGAAATCATTGGAAGAAAATAATTCTTTGGTGTTAACATGAACTTACCCTTTGTCCTTATTCGCTGTCATGACGTTGTTGTACAGGTGTTCGATCCCTTCATCTTTTGTCCCTTCTTTGATGGCCAGGTTTTGTATGATTAACGGTTCATGTTCTGTTTGAGTGATGTCCTGGGTTACCGCCGTGTTTGTGGCGGCAACATCTTTTACAGCACAATGTTTCTTGTCTGATGGTGCGGCCTTTTTCTTGTTGCTGTCTGACTCTCTCTCTGGAATGTTTGCTGCATGGTTTTCCAATGCACTGTGGCCCTTTGCTTCTTTACTTGTGTCTGCGTGTGTGTCATATTGAGGTTTCTGCGTTATCATGCAAAAGCGTGGTTAAAAAATAAATAAATACGCTCGTTAT
Source organism: Triticum aestivum (assembly GCF_018294505.1). NCBI lineage: Eukaryota > Viridiplantae > Streptophyta > Magnoliopsida > Poales > Poaceae > Triticum > Triticum aestivum. Next base: position 451,312,359 of record NC_057795.1, on the reverse strand, counting down.
TTTCACTGTAGTTTATTGTCCGTTCCCTAAGAAAAATACTCAAATGTTTAGTGTGTTTCTGAACTTTTTTTATTGTAGCTTCTCCTTTTCAGTCGTTTCCGCCGGTGCTGCCTCTTCGACCTTTTCTTCGGTTAGTGGAGCTTTTTGGACCTCCTCTGGATCTTTTTTGTTTTGTTCATCCATGGTGTCGTCGTTTTTGTCTCGTGGCTGTTGAGACATAGAGGTAAGTAAATGAGATTGCATTTGTGTCTTTGTTCACTCAAATTTCTAATTTCCTTAAAAGCAGGTTATCTCACTTCACCTTTTCGATCTTTTGCGTCGACGTTGCCATCTCTATTATTTCTTGCCCAGACAATGAAGGTTTTCTGGCCTAGTCTACGACGGTTAGGTTGTCCGTTGTTGGAAGAACATCTTCTGCTTGTTCCATTCCCTTGTGTTATTGTGTTTGTTTGCCTTGAATATTGGTGCTCTCCTCTGTTTCTTGCATCTGTCAGAATGCAAAAAGTAATTAAAATGTGTCTGTGTTTCTTTCTGGTGGATGCATTTTTTTATATGCTATAGAAAGAGGTTTTGTAGCTTGACCTCTATGTTCAATCTCTCCGGTGCCGTGCATGTCACTTCTTCTCTGTCTTGTGGAGTTTTTGTACATTGTCGAGCGGTAGCAGCACTTTCTATCGCTTCTTGAGGCACATCTTCCGCTTCATTTGTTTCTTTTTTCTGTTCAATCAAAACATGTAAATAAAGTTTGGACTTCATCAGTGCATGCATAACTTTTTAGTTTTAACGTTGTAGGAGCAGGTGCGTGTAGCTTTACCTTGTTGGTCTTTGATGATGGTGTACTGGGTACCGTTTTAGTCAGCATTTTCCCTTGTTTTTTGGTTTGTTCTGTCTGTACTCCTTGCTGTTATTTGGAATGACCGTCCTCGTTTGTTTCCTGTGTTTCATGAAAAAGGAAAAGCATGATTCATTGCTTGTAATTCTTGTATTACTGTGACAGGTTGTACTGGGCAGTACATTTCTTATAAATTTTGGAAAAATGGTTCTTGTTGAATTTTACCTTTGCGCTGGTGGTTGGGATATCCGTTTGTGCGTCCACTTTTTCTTTGCTTTGTATGCCAGCCTTGGGTGTGTCACCAGGTGGAGTGTCTGAGGCTTTCTCCCCTGTATTGGTCATCTGAAATGCTCTTGTGCTGAAAAGCTCTTCTATATGAACTTTCTATTTTGCATGGGCATCCTCTTCTCTTTGTTGTGCTTGTAATACCTGGTAGTTGAAACAATATGAGTTGACGGTATTTGGGCAAAGTGGGTTTGGAAGTTTTACCTTTCTTTGTTGTTTTCTTCTTGTTTTTCTGCCGTGCTATTAACGATCGATGCTAGATCAGCCCGTGGCTCGTTTGCGGGAGCGTCGATATGATACTTGTCCGACTGAGTGTATATTTTGTTGCAGATTTGTAAGCTAACTCAAGACCGTTTTTAGTTTAGAAATAAGAGACTTTTTAGAGAGAACAGGCTGATTTTTTATACTCACGTATTTGCTGCCTCCAATCCTGTTCGTCTCTTGTATTGCTCCTATTGGCGCTCTTGAGGCAGCATTATCTGTTGTTGGGTTGCTTGTTCTATTGCTTCCATCCTCTTGCTCGGTGTTCTTGACGACATGCTGCTGTTAGCCTTTATGTTTCGGTGGCGTTCTGTTGCCGTGTCCCTAACAGAATTGAAGGCAGATGTTTTAAGTTCAAGTTTGAAAGCATCGCTTTCGAGTCACTTTTTTCATTTACATATTTCTCGTCCTGATTCTCTGCTTCTGCAGCTACTTTTCTACCTTGTTCTTGCTATTCTTCGGCACTTGCTGTGTTGGTTGGTATGTGCTCCTTGTTTTGCTCTTTTTGCACCTTGTTATGTTCTTTTGTCTCCCTCTGGCTAATTCTCGAGTTCTGTGTTCTTGATTTTGTTATTCTTTTCTTCCCTTCATGTTTGTTTTGTTGGTCATGTTCTTCCTTCTTTCTTTTCTCCTCCCTCCTGGTTCTGTTGCGGCTACAACTTCTTTCGTGTGGTTGCCATGTACAAGTGCAGCTGTGTCTCCTGCGTCTCTTCTTGAAATCTCACTCTACGAACAATGTCTTAAAATTCTCTAAGTTGTTCGAGAGAATCAATCACGGCCGTTGATTGTTTCACCACTGTCTTCTTCATTCTTTCATCTAATTCCTTCTCTTGTTCGCTGCATTGGTGTCCAGTCCTGGTCGTTATTCCGGGTATCTGTTTTGTTTCGTCGAGTACTTGTTTCAACATTTCTTCTATCCTTCCGAATATTTCATATGATCCTGTGCTGGTGCCTGTGACTGGTTCCTTGCTTCCACTTGTGCTGACATGTGCTTCGTCCTGTCGCTTGGTTGGAGGTGGTAGTAGCTTGTTCTTTGCTGGTGCTCCTGTTGTTGTGCTGGTATCATCTGTACTGAATACGAAGGTGTTGCTGTGTTGGCATAGAAGATCCTCTCTGCTGTTCGTTTCCATGTCTGCATTGTTTCGGCAGGATGGAATTGGTTAGACTGGAAACCGTTTTTTAAGGGATAATGCATATATATTCAATAGGGCTATACCTGTATCTTGACAATTTCATAGTCATCTGGTCGTGCTTTTCCGTCCGTTTTCATGTCTGCTCTAGCTATTTTCCTTAGGTCACTCTCTTTTAGATGGTTTGCTCGCGTTAATGATGTCTTGTCCATTGTCTTGGCAACCTTGCGCATTTGTTTTGTGTCGGTCGACAACAGCAGGCAGTCTAGGTACATTATTACTGGTCCCTGTGCCAAACCATTGAGATGCTTTTTGTTCTTCTCTTCCTGAGGCAACAACCTGTGCTTCTGCCATATCTTGGCTCCTTCCCTAATACTTTCGATGATTACCTGGCAGAAATCCATCTTTGCCATTTCTGTATAGTCCAAGTCCTTGACCATAATGGCTTGTTTGCTGAAGGTAGGGAAGGTTGTTCCACAGACAATGTTGTGGAAAAAAAAGGAAAAATATTTTAACTGATTTCCTGTTTGATTGTTCGTCATGTTGTTTCACCAATTTTTCTAGTTCTTTAAACAGATCATCATGATGGAAATCCATTTTCTTGAGGCCAAGTTCTGTGACCAGTTCGCTCATTGTATTGGTCGAAATCTTTGGCCTTGGTGCTGTCCTTTGCGTACCGTTTGGGTATCCAAACACCTTGTGGATGCCTTCCTTTGTTATTATGATTTCTTTCTGCTGATCAGCTTCACTGAACTTTATTTTCATGGTTCCTATGTCCAGTTTGTCGTAGATGTGTGCTGCAAGCGGTTTGCAGATGGAGCGCTTTATTTGGCATTCCTCTATGCTTCCAAACCCGGCTTTCCTAACATCTTGTCGGTGACGTTCCTCAAGTAATTTCCATGCTCTATTGACATTATCAAATGCTTCTCCTGCCTTGATCTCGCATTTGTCCTTATTTGTTGTTGCCTCCTGTTCATCATCCGTTGGTGCTGCCAATTCTTTTCCAGTTGTCTTTCTCCTCTTTGTGCGTTTTTGTCTTGTTTCTACCTGTTGAGAAAAAGAGGGTTTTGTTATAGAGGATGGTTTTGTTTTCATGGGTGAAAAGCGGTAGCAAAAATCTGTAGAGAAAATGGTTTTTACATCATCGTTGTTGTCCTCTGCGGCGTCACCGTTGTCCCCTGCGGCGCCATCGCCATCTGTATGAATGATACCATCATCGTGTTTTCTGCCATCATCGTCGGCGGCGGCATCACACTTTGATTCTATGCTGGCATCATCCTCATCTTCTTCCAACCATTGTCTTTTGTTTTTCTTCTTGGCTTTATTTACATCATTATCAGCGCGTGGAACTGCTGGCGGGAGTATCATTAGAGGACTTGGCTGTTGCTACTTCAAGGTAGCACCATCGCTGATGAGATGAGTTTTCTCCTTTCTCTTTTGTCTTTTTGCTCTAGGAGGAATGACAGTCTTGGTTTCTAATTGCTCCTCTTTTCTGCTGCTAGTCACTTGCTTTTTGTTGCCCTCCCTGCTGGAAGCTAGTGCTGGCACTTTCTCGGGTGCTTCACTATCCATGTTCTGCTTCGTTCTTTTTTCTAACGGGTCAGGAGAGATGATTGGTTTTTCTGGATATGAACTATTAAGTTTAGACAAAATCGTTTCAATATCTCCTTCTCCGTCACTTGCACGATGATTATGTAACAAAAGGATTACGAAGTAGCATCGAAATAAATGGGATATAGTTTTAAAACTATGTCTTCCACGGCTGCACAAAAAGAATCTGAAGCTGAATCTACATAGATTCATAAGATAGCCCTTTTCTTTCATTTCCTGACCTAAAAAGGCGATCAATCCATTGTTTTCTTGTTATATCAAGTCTTGCCACTAACTCTTGGTTTGGCCAATCAGTGATAGAAATTAGGGTCAGGTGTGAGCAGTATGTCTGCTGTCAAGTCCATATCAGTGAGGGGAAGTCTTTTTTTATAGGAAAAAATACACTACAAATGATATTCTGTAAATTGGAGCAAGAAATGTAAGGTTTAGATTGTAAGATAAAATGCTCTCGGATGAGTAATAATACACATAGTGTGTGAAAAATTTCATTGAAGTGTAATTTCCCAGGATTTTGTGGACGTAATTGGTTAACTTACTGCTGCTGCTACATAGTTTTTGTTATATGGATTGTGTGAGCCTTTTATAGTACCTTGCTGCACGGCAGGCTGTCCTGCAGGTACCCTGTTTTCCTTATTACCAGTCCTTGCTACATAAAAATGCCAAGGCGTTAGCAGCAGTAGAAGCATAATTGAATTTCACAGCAAAAAGAGGAGATACATCCCGTGGACAAAAAATGGCATTGTTGGAGAGGCACAGGTTGGTTCACGCTATAAGCACACACCTAGATCTATTATTGAGGCATGAATGTTAATACGAGAGATGCACGTAATTTGAAACAGGTACAATCAATGGATATATAAAATCTCCTGTGAATACCAGGTTTTTGAATTTAAGGATGCTCTCATGGTTTGAATCTAGAGCGGTGTCCTAGATAGTTCTTGCATGGATAGTACGTTTTAGGCAAATTTGTTGCGAGCAGATTTCTATGACGGGTAAGGGTAGCATCCTATTGCACGCGTGCCTACCTTATTTCAATTTTGCTAGAAAAGTCTAGACAGACTTTTTGGAAACACGGTTTTGTGTGGCGGTTAGGGTTCATGTCCGTCAAAAAGGGGGAAATCGCTTTGATCGACCTGTGGTAATGGAATGTAATGGATTAATATTTTTACCTTTGATTGCTTGTGAGCGATTCGTCGCATCCATCGTCTTGTTTTTGTCCTTGCTCTCTGTTGGTACTTCCGCCGCGAGCACAGGTCGTCGCCGTCAGTCGCTGCCGCCGCCGCCGGGAGAGGTTTTTTATGCTTTCACGGGCACCGACTGACTGCCTGTATCTCGAAGTGGATGGCGGCTGGTGGGTGAGGCAAACGAGATTTGGATTTCTGGTTGGTCTGCTGGATTGGACAATGGGGGCAGAAGGAGAGACGAGGGTGTTCAAGATAGGGGAACTATTGAAGTGTTCGTGATTTTCGGTGCGAAAGTAAAAGCAAGAAAGTAGTGGAGGGAGAGAGGGAAATGGTCGAACCATCTCGAATCTTCAACCGTCCGTCTGGACATCAAGATTGGTGTAACTTTCTATGGGCTTTAACGTGCTTGTTTTTTCCTTGCTTGCTCAAGTGCCGGAGCGTTTTTATTTTAGTGTGGTGACATCCATGGTGGCATGGTTTGGTGTTACGCAGAGTCACATTCGTGCATGTGAGTGTTACAGACATTTTCTATGACATTTCATGGTGAGGCGCGTGGAAATAAGGCCACCAACGCTCATCCTCCTATGGAAAAAAGCGAAGCGTCTCGAATCTTAGACCGTCCATTTGGACATCAAGAGTGGTGCAACTTTCTTTGTACTTCGATGAGCTTGTTTTTTGCTTGCCTACTTAATTCTTAGTCTGTGGGATGTTAGCATTTCTTGATTTAAGTCTTGTTGTGTGATGCACATGGGCATGGTTTGGCGTTACTTAGAGTCACGTTTCATGGTTCTTTGTGTTCCAAGTGATTCAGGTCGCCAGTTCAATCGGAGAGGCATGGACATGAACTCAATAAAGGGAAGCATGTTAACGCATTGGTTAGAGTCTCGTTACCACGGGTGTATGCTTTTGGTAATTCCAAATGATTCTGCTCACTTGTTCTCTTGGAGAGGAATGGACGTGAATTTGGGGGAGGCAAGTCTTCTTATTACCCAGAGTCACGTTTGTCCACGCGTATGTTAAGTGCATTTTCTCTGGCGAGTCACTGTGAGGTGCATGGAAGTGAAGCCGAGTTGGCACTGTGTTACTAATGCAATAGGTACATTCCTGACGCTGTGTATGTAAATGTTTTCCTCGTCAACTCGTTGCTTTGTTATGGAGAGTCACGGTGCTGCGTTCCAGGGAGGCACTGTTTGATTTTAGGGTGAGTCATGTTCGTGCCTGCATGTGTTACGGGCGTTTTCACTAAGGTGTCACCTGGAGACGCGTGCAAGTTAATTCCTGTATTTGTGTTCGAAATGATTCCGTTGAGATTGTTATTTGGAAATGGTATAATATAGAGCCACGCTCGTCTGTGTTTGTGTTCAGAATAATTCCGTTGACTCGATGAGATGGAGAGGCATGGGCGTTAATCGCAGAAAGGCACAGTTTGGTTCGAAGTCATGGTGAACACCCACTGTTTACTCTGTGAGGCATGGAATGGCATATTCGAGAAACGCTGGTGTGGTATATTCTGCGCACGGTCATGGGTCCCAGGAAGGCACGACATGGTATCCTGTATTTGTGTTCGAAATGATTCCGTTGAGTCATTTAGAAGAAGAGGCACGGACATGAATGCCATGAGGGCATGGTTGGGTCTGTCGGAGCGTCATGTTTCGTACGTTTATTATGGAAACAAAGCGGAATGGGTTTAGATGTTAACCCTAAAAGTTTACTTTGCGAGTGGCCGGTTTGACAGTCGAGGTGTTTAAAAGCATAAGCTCCTTGTTTTTAAAAGCCACGGATTTGTGCTGAGTTGCATGGCGCTTCTTTTATTAGAAGCACGGGCGTGAAGTGAATACAACCACGGTTCTGTACCAGGCAGCGACACGACTTGTGCACTGATGATGGCGTGGATGTTCGTGGCAGTGTTAAGGGTCACAGGCATGCTGCCGTATAATATAGAGTCACACTCCCATGTGTTTGTGTTCCGAATAATTCCGTCGACTCGATCAGACGGAGAGGCACGGGCGTTCTGCCCACAAAGGCACCGTCAGGGTTCGTTCCTTGCTTGTTAGGCGCACAGACGCGTGGATGTAGAAGGCTCATTTTCAAGCAAAGAACGCACATCATGATCCCACATTTTTCAAGCAAAACGCAGACCTGAAGTCCGTATAGCCACGGTTCTGTACTAAGTAGCGTCATGACTTGTACTCATAAATGCGTGGACTTTCGTGCCTCTTGGCAATATTTCGGGTCACAGGCACTGGTGTGCGTCCCACAAAGGCATGGTGCTGTTTTATACAGAGGCACACTCGCCCGTGTTTCTGTTTCGAATGCTTCTGTCGACTCGTTCAGACGGAGAGGCACGGCCGGGCAGCTTCAACAGTGAACACCCACTGTTCACTGTTTCGACAGAAACACGGGCGAGTGTGACTTTGTATACTCTGTGGGGCACAGTGAGTTGAGAGGCATAGGCATGGTGTGGTATTATGTAGAGTCACGCTCGTCTGTGTTTGGTTTTAGAATAATTCCGTCGACTCGATCAGATGGAGAGGCACGGGCGTTAATCACAGAAAGGCACAGTTTGGTTCGAAGTCATGGTGAACACCCACTGTTTACTCTGTGAGGCACAGAATGGCCTATTCGAGAGACGCTGGTGTGGTATATTCTGCGCACGGTCATGGGTCCCAGGAAGGCAAGGCATGGTATCCTGTATTTGTGTTCAAAATGATTCTGTTGAGTCGTTCAGAAGAAGAAGCACAAACATGAATGCCATGAGGGCATGGTTGGGTCTGTCGGAGCGTCACGTTTCGTACGTTTATTATGGGAACAAAGCGGAATGGGTTTACATGTTAACACTAAAAGTTTACTTTGCGAGTGGCCGGTTCGACAGTCGAGGTGTTTAAAAGCGTAAGCTCCTTGTTTTTAAAAGCTACAGCTTTGTGCTGAGTTGCGTGGCGCTTCTTTTATTAGAAGCACGGGTGTGAAGTGAATACAGCCACGGTTCTGTACCAGGTAGCGACATGACTTTTACACTGGCGATGGCGTGGATGTTCGTGGTAGTGTTAAGGGTCACAGGCACGGGTGTGAAGCGCTAAAAGGCATGGTCGCTGTATAATATACAGTCACGCCCCCATGTGTTTGTGTTCCGAATAATTCCGTCGAGTCGATCAGACAGAGAGGCACGGGCGTTCAGCCCACAAAGGCACCGTCAAGGTTCGTTCCTTGCTTGTTAGGCGCACAGATGTGTGGATGTAGAAGGCACGTTTTTCAAGCAAAGAACGCACATCACGATGCCACATTTTTCAAGCAAAACATGGACCTGATGTCCGTATAGCCACGGTTCTGTACTAAGTATTTGTGTTCGAATTATTCCGTTGGGATTGTTATTTGGAAATGGTACAATATAGAGTCACGCTCGTCTGTGTTTGTGTTCAGAATAATTTTGTCAACTCGATCAGATGGAGAGGCACAAGCGTTAATCGCACAAAGGCAAAGTTTGGTTCGAAGTCATGGTGAACACCCATTGTTTACTCTGTGAGGCACGGAATGGCCTATTCGAGAGACGCTGGTGTGGTATATTCTGTGCACGGTCATGGGTCCCAGGAAGGCAAGGCATGGTATCCTTTATTTGTGTTCAAAATGATTCCGTTGAGTCGTTCAGAAGAAGAGGCACGGACATGAATTCCATGAGGACATGGTTGTGTCTTTTGAAGCGTCACATTTTGTACGTTTATTATGGAAATAAAGCGGAATGGGTTTAGATGTTAATGCTAAAAGTTTACTTTGCGAGTGGCCGGTTCAACAATCAAGGTGTTTAAAAGCGTAAGCTCCTTGTTTTTAAAAGCTACGGCTTCATGCTAAGTTGCGTGGCGCTTCTTTTATTAGAAGCACGGGCGTGAAGTGAATACAGCCACGGTTCTGTACCAAGTAGCGATATGACTTTTACACTGGCGATGGTGTGGATGTTCGTGGCAGTGTTAAGGGTCACAGGCACGGGCGTGAAGTGCTAAAAGGCATGGCTGTCGTATAATATACAGTCACGCTCCCATGTGTTTGTGTGCTGTATAATTCCGTCGACTCGATCAGATGGAGAGTCACGGGCGTTCATCCCACAAAGGCACCGTCAGGGTTCGTTCATTGGTTGTTAGGCGCACAGACGCATGGATGTAGAAGGCACGTTTTTCAAGCAAAGAACGCACATCACGATCCCACGTTTTTCAAGCAAAACGCGGACCTGAAGTCCGTATAGCCACGGTTCTGTACCAAGTAGCATCTTGAACGAGTCACCTAGAGTAAGATTTTGATATAAATATCATTTCAAAACAAAAAATGTCAATGGATAATGGTATGAATTCGACAGTAAGTTCTCTAGAATACAGACACACGTACACAGTAAGTTAACTGTGTTTGAGATGTTTTCTGCTGAATATGTACGGACCATTGGAAATAGGTTGGGTGGTTGTGGTGTGGACGAATGCACGGGGAGATGAAATGATATTACTGGTGTTTCCCAGGCGTGCAGAGTTTGAGGTATTTAAGAGAGATTGGGAGAATTTGAGGCGCCGGTTACTCTGTTTGACCATCTGGCTGGTGTGCGTATGTTATAAAAAGCTACCTACTCATCGAACACCCCACGTCCACAATTCTCCAGAGACAGGCACCTCTTTCTTGCTGGTAGCTCCTTGCTTTCGCCATGGCCGGTAAGACGGGTTCTGGGTGTTCAAGCAACCAGGCAGCAAGGACAAAAGCCGCAGAAAGAAGGGAGATGTGCCGCCGCTACGCCGTAGCGGCAGAAGAATATCCTGCCCCGTTGCCCAGGTGTCGAACAATCTCTCGCATGGATGCGATTCCTTCCACAAGAGCATTCACCATGGAAACGATCTCGGCAAGATGCCAATACAGAATTCCTTAGCCAGTGACGACTTGCTTGATGAGCTAATTAAGTAGCAGCAGTTCATCGCTCGCTTGGAGAAGTTGCTGCAGCAGAGCAATGCCTTTGTGGAGAAGTCCACTGGTCTCATAGTTCGATCTGTTTGTGAGAATGAGAAGCTTCTCAACGAGCTCGACTAGAAGGATCGGGAGGCTGCCCGCTTGAAGAATCTGTATGAGGAGAGCCATGAGTTGGTGCAGAAGCTGTCGGGCGAAGTGGGGCAGCTTATGGATGAGAAGGCTGAGGACCTCGTCAAGTACAAGAGCCTGGTGGAGGATTCCTTTGCTGCTGTGGAGGAAAGTTGTGAGGCGACGAAGAAGGATATTGGAGATGTTCTCGCCCACCAGCCGATCAGGAACGTTGCTGGAGTATAGGCAGAGAGCTTGTAGCGTGTTTTTCCTTTGCGTTGGGGCATGTGTCCTTTTGTACTACCATGAATCTGTAAGGCATTTATGTGTTGCATTGTCGTCGTGTTGTTTTGTTTGTTGGTACATGTAGATGAGTAGGCTAAGGTCATGGATGTCGCGTGTTAGCAGTAGGAGCACAATTGTGCTTCCACCGGAGGCACTTTGTTCCCCCGCGGGGAGCACGTTTTGCCGAACCATGCGTAGTTTAGGTTCAAAGTATTCCGCTTACTCGTTCACTTGGATACGCATGGGCGTCGAGTCTATTGAGTCACGTGTTTCCATTAGGCTGGGTCACGTTAGGCACGCAGTCGCGTTGATTTAGAAGTCACGTTTTTCAAGCAAATGATGCATGTCACGGTGCCAAAACATGAAGGTGAAAGCATGGCCGATTCGAGAGACACGAATATGAAAAACACAGACCTGAAGTCCATATAGGGTCATGATTTGTACTCTTAAACTCATGGACTTTTGTGGCTCTCTGTGTTGCAATATTTCAGGTCAGAGGCACGGGCGTGAAGCCGACAAAGGCATGGTGTGGAATTACATAGAATCACGGTTCTGTGTTAAGTGGCGCCATGACTTGCGTACTCATGACGGAGTGTATGTTTCGGGCGACAGGCATGGTTGTGAAACTCAGAAAGGCTTGGTCCAGTTTTATATAGAGTCACACGCGCGTGTTTTCTGTTCTGAATGCTTCCGTCGACTCAAACAGAAGGAAAGGCACTGCGGAATGGCCTATATTTAATTGGTAACCGAGCGGAATTGGTTGAGATGCGAACACTCACTATTGACTCTGTTACGCACCGAATGGCCTATGTGAGAAACACTGTTTTTAAAAGGTTATTTCCTTGTTTTTAAAAGCACATCCATGCTTCTTTCTTGATGTTACGTATGTTACTCGATAAAGGCGTGGACTCGATCAGATGAAGAGACACGGACATGGTGTGGTATTATATAGAGTAACGCTCGTCTGTGTTTGTGTTCCGAATAATTCTTTCGACTCGATCAGATGGAGAGGCATGGGCGTCAATCCCACAAATACACAATTTGGCATTACCCACAGTCACGTTCGTTTCTTTAATTGAGAAAACCCAGCGGAAAGGGGTCAGATATGAGGCACGGAATGGCTTGTTTGGGAGACGCTGCTGTGGTATAATCTTTGCACGGTCGTTGGTTCCAGGAAGCCACGATGTTGTATTGTGAAGAGTCACGTTATTATTTGTAAGGGCAGTCACAACCGTGTAGCCTAGAGAGCCATGGTGCAGAGTCACATTCGTTCGTTTATTGCGGAAACCCAATGGATGGACTGGCGTCTCCTCGTATTCAGGTGTGAACACCACGTGGCGCCGCTCCGGAAACCCAATGGTCCGACAGGCGTCTCCTCCACTGGCGCCGCTTTGGCTCGTCGTCTGAGTTGATCCTCTGGCTATTTAAGGTGGACAGACGGAGTCTCAAAACCCTAGCCACATCCTACTCCTCCCTTTGTTCGCCGCCAGGTCTTCCATTTCTCTTGCTCCTCTCTATACTTTGACCGTCTCCGCCATGGCTGGGCGGAAGAAGACTTCTTCGGACCGCCATGCCCTGTCACGGGAGGAGATCCCGGCCAGCGAGGGTTCCTCGTCTGTAAGTTCACCCTGTTTCTGGTTTTCCTTCATTTGTTTTTTCTTTGTTTCTCCTACTTGATTTAGTTTGTGAAACATGAATTATTGTGGTTAGCTGATTCCTAATTTGATGCGGGTGTGCCTTGCTGACACTGATTTACAGTCAATAGGAGCCAGGGTTAGGCTGCGTCATGGTCTTCAATAGAAGTCCCCTTCTGTAGAATTGGAGAGCAGTTGTGGCTCGAGAAAGAAGAAGGGAATTGTGAGCAGGGTGACATCGACAAGTGCTAAGAGGTCCCGTGGCGATGGGGAGGCCTTGCGGGCTGGCTTCGCTTCAAGCAAGCTAACTCGTCTTGGAGGCGAACAAACTGTTAACTCCCTGTTAACTACTCTCAATAACCTGCTCCATCAGATGAATGCCTTGGTTTCAATTCCAAAGGTTGAAAACACTTACGAGCAGCTGATGGAGATCATCTACGGGTGGCAGAAGCTCTTCGAGAAAACAAGATCAGATTTGGAGAAGGCGAACGCCACTATCGTAGAAATTATGGTTGAGAAGGAAAATCTCCTTAAGGAGCACGTACGGTTGTTGGAGGAATCGGGGCAGTTGTTAAGCAACATTGCGAGTATATGAAGGAGCTGATTGATGAACTGCACGGGGAGTAAACCAGCAAGATGTTCGGTGGGGAATAAGTATACAGCAGCGTGCCTGGCTGTTGTGTGCATCTGATGTTGTTAAGCAGTGGGCTGGAGTTTCTTATTTTGTCTTTTGAAATTTCGTTGTCAGTGTACTTTGTTAATAAGATATATTTTGGTTTCCAGTATCTTTGTAATTAGGCGTTGTTACTTATGAAGAACGGGACCTGAAGTCTCTGCACCCACGGTCCTGGACCAAGAATGACATGTACGTTCGTCACTTCTCTGTGTTGCAGTGTTTTGGGTCACAGGCACAGGCTTGCAAAGTCATGGTGTTGTTTTATATAGAGTCACGTTGGCTAAATGTTTACTTTGTGAGGCACGGGATGGCCGATTCGAGAGTCACGTGTTTTTAAAAGCCACGGTTCTGTACTGAGTTGCGTCGTGCTTCATTTATTAGAGGCACTAGTGAATACAGCCACGATTCTGTATCAGGTAGCAATGTGACTTGTGCACTGACGATGGCGTGGACGCCATGTTCATATTTACACCGACAGAGGCGCCGACAGGTTCATTCTTTAACTGGGAAGACCCAGGGGAATTGGTTCAGATGTGAACACCAACTGTTTACTCTATGAGGCACTGAATAGCCTATTAGATATCGAAATGATTCTGTTGACTCACAGAGCACGGACCTGAATGCCATGGGCGCATGGTTCACAGAGTCACATTCGTATTTTTATTGTGGAAACAAAGCATAGTGGATTTAGATCTTAACACTAACTGTTTACTTTGTGTGGGACGGGATGGCCGATTCGAGGGTCGTGGTGTTTAAAGGCATAAGTTCCTTGTTTTTAAAAGCCACAGTTCTGTACCAAGTTACGTCACGCTTCATTTATTAGAGGCACGGACGTCAAGTGAATATAGCCACGGTTTTGTACCAGGCAGCAATATGACTTGTGCACTAACGATGGCGTGGACGTTCGTGGCAGTGTTAAGGGTCACATGCACGGGTGTGAAGCGCTAAATGGCATGGCTGCCGTATAATATAGAGTCACGCTCCCTAGTGTTTGTGTTCCGAATTGTAACACCCAAAAATTTAACCATGTTTTTTATTAAAATTTTGCCAGGAAATTAAATTTTTATTTTCTGGATTTATCTTTTGATTTCAGAACCTTTCTTTTCTTTGATATTGTGGAGTTTTGCCCCAAGTGAAAACTTTTCAAAAATGTTGTTGGACTTGTATACCCTCCCTTGAAACATTGCTTTTATCAATGGAGTTATTTATATGATTATTTTCCCTGAGCTTTATTTCTTTTAAAAATAATTTTTATAAGCTTTGGAGCCTCTTTTGCACTGCAACCCTTTGATAAATTTATTTAAAAATTCCACCAAAATTTGGGGATGACATGTGATGTCCCTAAATCACTTTTGTGCAAAAATATTCCTTAGTCATTTGGAGATTTTGAGTTCTACCACAAGTTTTTAAATCTGATCCAGTGGCACTTTTTGCACTACAACTTATTTAAATATTCTTTTAAAAATCCCACCAAAATTAGGGGAGGTCAGTAGGAGTAAATTATTCATCTTTGTGCAAAAATCCACTAATGTTCTTTGAAAAATTTGAGCAAAACATCCAGTCCGGCTTTTTCTACAGCAACTCTATTTTTTGTTGCTCTAATGCCCATGATCCTTCTCCTGCTTATCAACCACCATGCAAAACCCTTAAGTCCAGGAGAGTGGATCCATTGGGGTATATTTGGTGCATGCAATAATAGCTTTTAGTTTCTGTCCAGAACTGGTTTTCTCAAATACGTACACTAAAGAGTTTCTGTTTTTGGCAAACTAACCTGGCCACCCTCTTTAGCATCTAAAGAGACACTAGTCTGGAGTTTTTGGCCACCCCAAGAGTTGCCTAGATGCCCTTGGCATTCTGTCAAACACCTTGGGTGCATGGTTAGTTTTGACATGGTTTTGAGCTTGCATTATAAGCTTGACCCACTGACCCAGCAACCTTGTCCACTAAACTCCTGGATGCCTCTAACCTAGACCTACTAATTGCCAGCCCCACCCAAGCTCTCTAATGCACGCTGGCATTTTGCCGAGCGCCTGGCGTGCATGCTCTGGGCGCGGCCAGAGTGCGTGTTTTGCATGTGTGTGCGCCCGAGTCGCCGCGTCTCGTTGCCGCCTCCCCGTGCCTGTTCTGATCCTCTTCCACTCGCAGCCAATGCACCTGCCCCCTCCCTCGCCGCAAAGCCGCCTTGGAGCTCCACAGCGCCGCTGTCAGGTCGGCCGTGGCCACTAGCGGCCAGCCACAGCAGGCCCCTGCTCTGGACAGCGTCGCCCGAGCCACCCGTGCTCGCCAGCTCGCTCCTGGAGCAGTGCCCGCTCGTCCGCTAGCTCCTGCCGCCATCCCCAGCCCCGACACGTCGCCCTGCTAGCTACAGCGAGTCGGTCCTTCGAGCTTATCTTCGGCCGCCGCCGAACCGACCTAATCACGCTATAAAAGGAGCCCCGAGCCTCTCCGAACCCTCAAGCAACCTCCTATCACCCCACTAGTGCACGCCACGGCCAGCAAGCGACGGCGGGAAGCCGTCTTCCCCATCTCCGGCCAGTACAGCCGCCGCCGCTCTCCGGTCCACTCAGTCGCAATCCGAGCCCCTCCCGTCCATCTAGCACCACCATCCTCCTCCCCTCGACCGTGCGGAGCCGCCCGAACCCTCAGCCGCGTCGAGGAACCACCGTAGCCCAAAGCCCCAAACCTTCCAAAGCTGCCGTCCACCGCGGAGCTCACCGCCGGCGACTCCCTCCATCCCCGCCACCTCCTCGACCACTGGGAGGACCGCCCTGGCCTGGCGGATCCATCCCTGCCCTCTGGAGCCCGCGAGGAGCCGCCGTTCGCCGGCGTTGGTCGCCGGAGCCCCCGCCCCTGTTCGGCCAGAGGAGGAAGGAGGCGGGGCGACCGGTCAAACCTGACCAGTGGCCCCCCTGGACCCACTGTCAGCGACCCGAGCCGGTCCACGCTGGCTAAGTGGAGGCGTAAACGCAAAGTACGTGTTCGACATGTACATATTCGAAACGTTTTCTTTTCCTTTTCTATTTTATTTTAAAACAGAATTTGACCAAAACTTTGACTGACCCTATCTTTTAAAATATAACTCCAAATGAGTTGATTCTTTTTCCTACCTCTCTCAAATTTTGTCTAGTTTATTTTCAGGTTTATTTGAAAACTTTTCAGACAACTTTTTTGTACTGTTTTGAGACTATGTGTTAATTTGAATATTTTCAAAAATAGGATTTTGTTGGAGAGAGAAGAAGATTTTCAAAAGATTTAGGATGCACCTTGCCTCTACACAACTTAAAGGCAAGCATTCTGAACCCTGGTATAATATCTTTGTGGGTTATTTGATACGGTTACAACACCACCATGATACGGAGAACTCGTTATTTTATGTGGTGGATCATACGCATGAGTGCATATTGGAGATTTCCTTGCTGTTGAAAATGGACATGCTTGTGATAGTGATCATCCTCGTATGCCTTTCATGCCTACCGGAAGGAAAACGGGAAAGTCTTTGTCTTGGGTAGACCCGAGCTTGTCCCTAGTTCCTCGTCGAGACGAGTGTATCCGCTATGGCATGATGGGGTATGATGAGTGGTGATTCCGTCTGTTGGATGAAATATATTCGTTATGCTAATCATGCAGGGAATACTTAAACCTCCTGAGTCGACCATAGATCGAGTCTTGTTCCAGTAACCCCCATACTTGTTTCGTACTACCACTTGTCCCTACAGCAGGTAGGCTACGGTTCAGTAAGTTGTCAACCCCTTTCTAGCACACACCATACAGAGAGGCCATGGTGGAAGATACCGGCTGCATCCGGTAGGCATGCCACCTGGTCTGGGGGCATGGGTGTTTCCGGTTGGGACCGAGAGGGGGGCACCCCTTAGAGCGCGCGATATAAGTTTGATCCCATGCTACGCGAGGTTGTAGCCTCCCCACTTAGAGTTTTGCTTGACAGGTGTCGTGGGTGATTCCAGACACCGGTAAGTTAAGCTGGTGTGTGCAGGTCAGGTGTGTTTTCAATTAAAAGACCGTAGACGGAATTAGTCCCGATGGACTAAAGGAATCCGTTACTCGTGGGTAAAGAGTACACCCTCTGCAGAGATTAAATCTATTCAAATAGCCGTGTCCATGGTTAAGGACTACAGTCTGGGTTGGGTCAAGTGTCGGTCTTAGTGTCGGTCTTCGGAGGAGAAACTACTAAACCAGAACATGGATCATGACGTGTGACTTATGATGATCATGATTATCATTATTATGGACTAACCCCTTCATATTATTTGAAGTGTTGAGTATCCCTGGGACGGTTCGACCTCCTGGATATTCACTGTGATTGTTTTATTTATAAGCCCTTTATGTGGTGTCGCTGAGACGCCCGACTGTGGCATGCTTGTTATTTCCATTATTTATAAGCCCTTTATGTGGTGTCGCTGAGATGCGCGACTGTGGCCTGCTTGTTAATTATCTACTCTATAAGCCCTTTATGTGGCGTCGCTCAGACGCCTGACTGAGGCATGCTTGTTATTTACTATCCTTTCGAGGCGTCACTTTAGACAACCGATCGGGCATTTTATTACTACTCTGTTATTACATATTCATGTTGCATATAAATAACCTGCTTGCATGCATCAGGGATTTTTTTTATGACTGAGGTTGTGATCATAGAATATTTTAGAGCATGATTCGTTATATTATACCCGTGTTCAAAATGTTTGCGAGTACATTCAAAGTACTCACTGGCTTGTCCCTGGCTATTGTCTTGGCCAGATTTCTTGCTTGGAGAGGAGCTTGCGATGGCAGCCCCGGAACCCACGCAATGGTGACAACAGCCTCGCAAAGATAGGAGTTAACCTGGTTAGCTGTACCTGTGGGAAATGGAGTCCCATAAACGCTGATGTACCACAAACCGCTTCGGCCATCAACCACTAGCAACCTTATGTTGTACTCATAGGCCAGAATGGTCTTGTACTACATATTATGTATTTTTGCGTGGAGTTTCTGTATCAAGTTGGTGCCTCATCAGCTAACAGTAATCTTGGGGCTGGTGAGCACAAAGGCCATTTTCTGGGAAATTAATACCCGGAAAACCGGTCGTGACACGAATGATTCCGTCCACTCGATCAGACGGAGAGGCACGGGCGTTCAGCCTACAAAGGCACCATCAGGGTTTGTCCCTTGGTTGTGAGGCGCACAGACGCGTGGATGTAGAAGGTACATTTTTCAAGAAAAGAACGCACATCACGATGCCACGTTTTTCAAGCAAAACACGAACTTGAAGTTTGTGTTGCCACGTTTTTGTACTAGGTAGCGTCATGACTTGTACTCATAAACGCGTGGACTTTCGCGCCTCTCTGCAATATTTCGGGTCACAGGCACTATCGTGCGGCCCACAAAGGCATGGGGTTGTTTTATACAAGGTCACACTCGCCCGTGTTTCTGTTTCGAATGCTTCTGTTGACTCGTTCAGACGGAGAGGCACGGCCGGTCAGCTTCAACAGTGAACACCCACTGTTCACTGTTTCGACAGAAACGTGGATGTAGAAGTCACATTTTTCAAGCAAAGAACGCACGTCACGGTGCCAAAACATGAAGGTGAAAGCGTGTCCGATTTGAGAGACACGAATATGAAAAGCACGGACCTGAAGTCCATGTAGTCTCAGTTCTGTAGTAAGAAGGGTCATGATTTGTACTCTTAAACTTGTGGACTTTCGTGGCTCTCTGTGTTGCAATATTTCGGGTCAGAGGCACGGGCGTGAATCCCAGAAAGGCATGGTGTGGAATTACAAAGAATCACGGTTCTGTGTTAAGTGGAGCCATGACTTGCGTACTCATGACGGAGTGTATGTTTCGGGCAACATGCACGGTTGTGAAACTCGCAAAGGCATGGTCCAGTTTTAAATAGAGTCACACTTGCATGGTTTCTGTTCTGAATGCTTCCGTCGACTCAAACAGAAGGAGAGGCACTGCCAGTGAGCCCGTAAAGGCATAGCTTTGTATTATGTACAGTTACGTTTGTTTCTTTAATTGGGGTAACCCAGCGAAGTGGGTTGAGATGCAAACACTCACTGTTGACTCTGTGACGCACCAAATGGCCTATGTGAGAAGCGCTTTTTTAAAAGGTTATTTCCTACCCTCAAAAAAAATGTCATTTCCTTGTTTTTAAAAGCGCAGCCACACTTCTTTCTTGATGTTACGAATATTACTCGATACAGGCGTGGACTCGATCAGATGGAGAGGGACGGGGATGGTGTGGTATTATATAGAGTCATGCTCGTCTGTGTTTGTGTTCCGAATAATTCTATTGACTCGATCAGATGGAGAGGCACGGGCGTCAATCCCACAAAGGCACAGTTTGGCATTACCCACAGTGACGTTCATTTGTTTAATGCGTGAACCCAGCAGAAAGGGGTCAGGTATGAACACTCGCTGTTTACTCAGTGAGGCACGGAATTGCTTGTTCGAGAGACGCTGCCATTGTGCACAGTCACATTCGTTCATTTATTGCGGAAACCCAACGGATCAACTGGCGTCTCCTGTATTCGGATGTGAACGCCACGTGGCATCGCTCCGAAAACCCAATGGTCCGACGGGCGTCTCCTCTGGTGGCGCCGCTCTGGCTCATCGTCCGAGGTGATCCTCTAGCTATTTAAGGCGGACAGACGGAGTCTCGAAACCCTAGCCACATCCTACTCCTCCCTTTGTCCGCCGCCAGGTCTTACATTTCTCTTGCTCCTCTCTATTCTTTGACCGTCTCAGCCATGGCTGGGCAGAAGAAGACTTCTCCGGACCGCCATGCCCTGTCATGGGAGGATATCTCGGCCGGCGAGGGTTCCTCGTCTGTAAGTTCACCCTATTTCTGGTTTTCCTTCATTTGTTTTTTCTTTGTTTCTCCTACTTTATTTAGTTTGTGAAACATGAATTATTGTGGTTAGCTGATTCCTAATTTGATGCCGGCGTGTCTTACTGAAACTGATTTACAGTCAGTTGGAGCTACTCTAATTAACCTGGTCAATGGGATGAATGCCTTGGTTTCAATTGCAAAGGTTGACAGAACGTACAAGGAGTTGCTGGAGGTCACCTACGAATGGCAGCAGTTCTACCAGGAAAGAAGAGAAGACTTGGAGAAGGCCAATGCCACGATGGTAGAAATTACGGCTGTGAGGAGTAATCTCCTTGAAGATCACACTCGGTCGTTGGAGGGATTGACGTCAGCTGTGAAGCGACTCGAAGAGAATACAAAGGTGCTGAAAGAGGAGATTGATGAACTGCGCTGGGAGAAAACCAACAAGAAGGTCGGTGGGGACTAGATATACAGCAGCGTCCCTGTCTATTGTGTGCGTCTGGTGTTGTTAAAGAGTGGAGTGGAGTTTCTTACCTTGTCTTGTGAAATTTCGCTGTCAGCTACTTTGTTAAAAAATGTATTTTGGTTTCGAGTATCATTGTAATTAGGCGCCATTACTTATGATGCAGGGGAGGTGAAGTCTCTGCAACCACTTTTGTGAACCTAGTATTGTAATGACTTGCGTACTGATGTAGGCGTGTACGTTCGTGGCTTTTGTGTGTTGCAGTGTTTCGGGTCACGGATACGAGCTTGCATCCCACAAATTCATGGTGTGGTTTTACATAGAGTCACGTTCGCCTGTATTTGTGTTCGAAATGATTCTGTTGTCTCGTTCAGAAAAATAGGCACGCACGCAGGTGAATCCCATGGGGGCATGGTTTCGTCTTTCGCATAGTCACGTTCGTACGCTTATCATGGAAAGAAAGCAGAATGGGTTTAGATGTTAACGCTAGCTGTTTACTTTGTGAGTGGCCGATTCGATAGTCGAGTTGTTTAAATGTGTAAGGTCCTTGTTTTTAAAAGCCATGGTTCTGTACTGAGTTGCGGCGCGCTTCTTTTATTAGAAGCACGGGGGTGAAGTGAATACAACCGCGGTTCTGTACCAGGCAGCGACATGAGTTGTGTAGCGTGGGCGTGAAGCGCTAAGAGGCATGGTGTCGTATAATATAGAGTCATGCTCCCCTGTGTTTCTGTTCCGAGTGCTTCTGTCGACTCGATTAGGAGAGGCACGGCCGGTGAGTCCACAGAGGCATAGCTTTGCGTTACGCACAGTCACGTTCATTTTTTTAACCCAGCGGAATGGGTTGAGACGCCCACACTTGCTGTTGAATCTGTGAGGCACCGAATGCCTATGTGAGAGACGATGTTTTTAAAAGCTTGTTTCCTTGTTTTCAAAAGCACAGTCACGCTTCTTTATTGATGTTTCTTACATTACTCGATAGAGGCGTGGACTCGATTAGATGGGAGAGGCACGGGCATGCTGTGGTATTGTATAGAGTCACGCTCGTCTGTGTTTGTGTTTCGAATAATTTCCTTGACTCGATCAGATGGAAACCCAGCGGAAAGGTACCGTTTGGTCTTACCCACAGTAAAGTTCCTTTCTTTAATTGCGGAAACCCAGCGGAAAGGGTTCAGATGTGAACACTCACTGTTTACTCGGTGAGGCACGAAATGGCTTGTTCGAGAGAAGCTGTTGTGGTGTATTCTTTGCAGGGTGGTGGGTCCCAGGAAGTGACGGCGTGGTATTGTGAAGAGTCATGTTATGTTGTTTTCGTGTTCCAAATTATTTCGTTGAACCGTTCGCGACGGCAGGCACATCCGTGCAGCGCGGAGAGGCGTGGTTATGATTTACCAAGAGTCACATTCGTGCGTTTATCGCGGAAACCCAATGGTTCGACGGGCGTCTCTTCGTATTCGGGAGTGAACGCCGCGTGGCGCCACTCCAGAAACCTAATGGTCCGACGGGCATCTCCTCCGGTGACGCCGCTCTGGCACGTCGCTCGAGGCTAGGCTCCGGCTATTTAAGGCGGACGGACGGAGTCTCGAAAGCCTAGCCACATTCTACTCCTCCCTTCGTCCACCGCCGGGCCTTCCTTTCCTCTTGCTCATCTCTATTCACTGACCATCTCCGCCATGGCCGGGCAGAAGGAGACTACTCCGGACCGCCGTGCCCTATCGCAGGAAGAGATCCTGGCTCGCAAGGGTTCCTCGTCTGTAAGTTCACCCTGTTTCTGCTTCTCCTTCATTCGTTTTTCTTTCTTTCGACTGCTTTGATTTAGTTTGTGAAACATGATTTATTGTGGTCAGCTGACTCCTGATTTGATGCGGGTGTGTCTTGCTGATACTGATTTACAGTCAATTGGAGGTAGGGTTAGTCTGCGTCATGCTCTTGAACAGAAGTCCCCTGCTGTAGAATTGGGGAGCAGTTGTGGCTCGAGAGAGAAGGGAATGGTGAGCGGGGCGGCGACGGCAAGTGCTGTGAGGTCCTTGTTAGTTATCCTCAATAATCTGGTCGATGAGATGAATGCTTTGGTTTCAATTCCAAAAGCTGGCAAAACATACGAGCAGCTACTGGAGATCACCTACGCGTGGAAGAAGCTTTGCCAGAAAACAATGGAAGATTTGGAGAAGGCAAATGCCAGGATCGTAGAAATTACGGCTGAGACGAGAAATCTCCTTGAAGAGCACACCCGGTCGTTCCAGGAATCGTCCGCAGCTGTGAAGCGACATGATGAGAATATGAAGGCATTGAGGGAGGAGATTGATGAACTACACGAGAAGAAAACCAACAAGAAGGTCGGTGGGGACTAGATATACAGCAGCGTCCTTGTCTGTTGTGTGCGTATGGTGTTGTTAAGCAGTGGAGTGGAGTTTCTTACCTTGTCTTGTGAAATTTTGCTGTCAGCTACCTTGTTAACAAAATGTATTTTGGTTTCGAGTATCATTGTAATTAGGCGCCATTACTTATGATGTACGGGACGTGAAGTCTCTGCATCCATGGTTGTGAACCTAGTATTGTAATGACTTGTGTACTGATGAAGGCGTGTACATTTGTGGCTTTTCTGTGTTGCAGTATTTCGGGTCACAGACACGGGCTTGCATCCCACAGATTCATGGTGTGATTTTCTGCGTTTCATAAGTTTATTGTTGAAACAAAGCGGGATGGGTTTAGATGTTAACGCTAAATGTTTACTTTGCTAGTGGCCGGTTCAAGAGTCGAGATGTTTAAAAGCGTAATTTCCTTGATTTTAAAAGCCATGGCTCTGTGCTGAGTTGCGTGGCGCTTCTTTTCTTAGAAGCACGGGCGTGAAGTGACTACAACCACGCTTCTGTACCAGGCAGTAACATGACTTCTTCACTGACGATGGCGTGATGTTCGTGGCAGCGTTAAGGGCCACAGGTACGGGCGTGAAACATTAAAAGGCATGCTTCCGTATAATATATAGTCACTTTCCCGTGTGTTTGACTTTCGAATGATTCCGTCGACTCGATTAGACGGAGAGGCACGGGCATTCAGCGCACAAAGGCACCGTCATGTTCTTTCTTTAATTTGGGAGTCCCAGCGGAATTGGTTTAGATGTGAACACCCACTATGTACTTTGTGAGGCACGGAATGGCCTATTCGAGAGACGCTGGTGTGGTATATTCTTTGAACGGTCGGCACGACGTGGCATTGTGTAGAGTGACATTAGTTTTTCTTGGTGTTCCAAATGATTTTGAATCGTTCGCACTAAAAGGCACAATTATGAAGCCAGGACAGGCATGGTTATGTGTTACCCAGTGTCACATTCGTGTGTTGATTGCAGAAACCCCACCGCTCGACGGGTGTGTGTGAACGCCGGGTGGACGCCGCTCCGGAAACCCAAGGGTCCGACGGGCGTTTCCTCCGGTGATGCCGCTCTGGAGGAGGTGGAGGTATTTAATAGAGTGAACGCCACGTGTCGACGTTGCGGAATCCAAAAGGACTGACGGTCGTCTGATCCGTCGGTGAAGTGAACACTCCGTGTCACCGTTCCGGCTCCTCGCCTGAGGTCAAGGAGCAGTTATTTAAGCCGAGCGGCGTCCGCCACCACTAGACATCATCCTGCTTCTCCCTCTTTCGCCGGCAATCCTAGGAAATCATCCATCTTCCTCTTTTCGTTTGTGACGTTCCCCGCCATGGTTCGGCACAAGATAACTACTTACGCGATGCTTACTCCCGAGCGCCGCATTCAGTTGCAGGAGGACATCCATTCGAGGCGCGCCGCTCGGGTCGCAGCGGGCATATCTCCGAACTCACCGGGGCGGGAGGAGATTTGGGAGGTGGAGGAAGTGGAGGGACGTGCGTCGGAGCTCATGCAGGGAGTTGATCCAGTGGGGGAGATATTATGGAGGAAGAGGAGGGGGTGATCCAGTAGGGGGAGATCTGATGGAGGAAGAGGAGGTGGGTGACGAGGATGAGGAGGACGACGAGGAAGGCGTGGATGAGGATGATGAGGACGACGAGGAAGG